>NW_023276807.1:214257295-214347111 GCF_003668045.3 Cricetulus griseus | reverse complement strand
GATTGGCTGTTCTGGAATTTGTTCTGTAGGGTGTGTGTGTGTGTGTGTGTGTGTGTAGCATTGGCTGTTCTGGAATTTGCTCTGTAGGGTCCTGAACTCAGAGATTCTCCTGCCTCTGACTCCTCCCAAGTGCTGGGATTAAAGGTGTGCACCACCACCACTCAGCAAACTTTTGCTTTATATATTCTAAGTTTTAAATGGTTTCTATTTTAGATGAGGGCCCAAGTTTGCAGAAAAAGAGAGGAAGGAAGAAACGCCTCCCACCAGGCATCCCTGAACAGGTAATTTGACTTACAGTTCTCATTTCTTCACATAAAGTCCTTACTTAAAATTCTGAATGTCAGAGGCTCACTTTTCAAATCATTGGATTTGAAAGTGCATATTCTCTCCCTGGTGGATCTGGAGCTAGTCTTAGGGTGGCATCTTGGGAAGGGTCCTGATGTGTTAGAAACACACTAAGATTAGTAAGAAGCCAGAAGCTCAGAAAAATGACAGTATCCTCTCAGCTTCTATCAAGCATCCCCTGGCAGCATTTCAGTGAAAACAACTGACCTTACAGGGTACTTAGTCCTAAACAGGCTGAGAGTACAGACAAGCATCGGTTCAGAACCAAGTGTTTCCCAGCTACATGTCCACACATGACCTAATTTCTAACTTACAATTTCGGGATTAGTAGACCTAAATTGTAAAAGATTTGGAGAGATTTGAAACAATGTTTCTATCAGTTCATATAAACTAAATTAGTACAAAATAGAAATCTCTCCTTCTTAGTGTTTATTCAAGAGTTACTTTGCAGGACACAAACAGTATACCCCATAGGTATCAGCTATTTGAGAGTGTCATTTGGATCCAGTTTACCAAGACTAAACAACAACAAAAAAGTCTAACACAGCTTTTTTTTTAATTAGTTCAAATTAGAAACAAGCTTGCTTCACATGTCAATCCCTTCTCCCTCTCCCTCCCCTCCCCCCAACCCCCACCAGCCTCCCACCTCATCCCCCCCTGCTCTCCAGGGAGGGTAAGGCCCTCCATGGGGGCTCCTCAAAGTCTGTCATATCATCCTGGGCAGGGCCTAGGCCCTCCCCCAAGTGTCCAGGCTGAGAAAGCATCCCTTCATGTGGGATGGGCTCTCAAAGTCCCTTCTTATACCAGGGATAAATACTGATACACTACCAGGGGTCCCAGAGTGCCAAGGCCTCCTCATTGACATCCACGTTCAGGGGTCTGGATCAGTCCCATGCTGGCCTCTCAGACATTAGTCTGGGGTTCATGTGCTCCCCCTTCTTCAGGTCAGCTGATTGTGTGGATTTCACCAGCCTGGTGCTGACCCTTTGTTCTTCATTCCTCTCTCTCTCCGAAACTGGGTTCCAGAGTTCAGTTTAGTGTACAGCTGTGGGTGTCTGCTTCTGCTTCCATCAGCCACAGGATGAGGGCTCTCAGCAGAGGTCAGGGTGGTGGAGGGGGAAGGAAGCTATCACAGCTTTTCTTTTGGCATTACATTTGATTAATACATAATACATAATCTGGTTTTCTCTTCTAGCCACCAAAGAAGTTGGGTAGACCCAAAATACACATGACAGAAGAGCCCTGCAGCCACAAAGGTTTGTTTTCAGTGAGGGTAGTACAGACATGGTGGCCTCCAAATACTTAGAAAAATGTTGACCCATCTCTTCTAATGCTGGTGTCATATGCTCTGATTCTATTCTTCTGGACTTTTGGTACCCAATAAGAATATTAGTCTTAGCTGGGTGTTGGTGGCACACACCTTTAATCCCAGCACTCGAGAGGCAGAGGCAAGCAGATCTCTGTGGGTTCAAGGCCAGCCTGGTCTCTAGATCGAGTGCCAGGATAGGCTCCAAAGCCACAGAGAAACCCTGTCTCGAAAAACCAAAAAAAGACAACTATGCACTCTATTAGAACCTCTGCCATATAAAATTATTTGAGTTGGAAGGGCCTACTTCTTAATGGAAGTCACAATTAATAAGGAAGCTAGGTTGGCCTGAGGCCAGAACTCACTGACAGGAATCTTTTGTTCTATAAGAAGGGGATGTCCTTCCAGCATGGCATTTGTGATAAAAATGAGGGCTGTCACCTCAAGCACTTGAAGTTAATTTTACAAAATCACATTAACTCAAATAGTTACTGTAAGCAGAGATAAGTTTTCATTTTTGTACCATTTATTATCTGAGCTACAGAAAAATCAGACAATTATGCTTACCTATCAACTGGTAAAGTATAAAGTAATCACCATATGATGCGAATAGCTACCCTAAGACTATTTCCTCCTAAGGATGTGTTCTTTGTTCTTAGGGGCAACTGGCCATGTCCCTTTTCTGAAGAAATGCAAAGAAGCAGGACTTCTTAATGAATTATTTGAAGGGATACTAGAAAAACTTGATTCAATTCAAGGAAAACTCCTGAATGACACTGCCTCAGAATCAGGTACTGAATTGGCTAAATGTAAATGAATACTAGAAAACCAAACATCTTCTTTACATGCCTTTTCCCTCCCTTCTTTAAATTATTCTTTAAAAACACTGGTTTTGGACAGAGAGCTTATTCAGTGGTCAGAGCACTTGCTATTCTTGCAGGGGACAAAAGGTCAGTTCCTAGCATCTACATGGTGGCTCACAATCTTAACTCCAGTTTGAGGGGAATCTAACATCCTCTTTTATCCTGTACAGTCACTGGGCAAGCACATGTTACCCGCATGTATACACAGACAAAACACTCAAACACAAAATAATAAACCTAAAAACTCAAGTTAGTGCCAGATCTACTGTCCACAATAAATCAACACTGCTGCCTGGAAGACTGTTTCCCAGAGGTACACACAACTGAATGGGTAAAGGTACATTCATTGCAACTGTGTCATGTTGGTTTGACTGGTTTTGTTGTTGTTGCCACAGCTGATGTTTTAAGAAATACTTTTACTATTTTTAAATATGTATACATGTATGTGGGGGAGTGTGGACATGGGAGTACAGTTGTCCATAGAGGACAGAACTGTATGATACCCTGGAGTCAGAACTGTAGGCAGTCATAAGCCACTCAACATGGTACTGGGAAGCAGCCTCTAGGTTATAATTTTCATGTGCCTCAAATTCTATTCCTTAATAAATCAAGGGTTTTTAAAAAAAATCATTACAGGGGTTGGAGAGACAGCTCAGTGGTAAAGAGCACATACTATTCTTGCAGAAGACCTGGGTTCAACTTCCAGCACCATGTGCTGGAACTTGAACTTCCTGTACTTTAATGTCCTGGGGAGCTGACACTCTTATGGACCCAGAGGACACCTACACCCATGTGTAGACACACACACACACACTCTCTCTCTCTCACACACACACACACTTAAAATCTTCTTTAAAAATTGCATTGTGTGCACGCCTTTAATCCCAGCCCTTGGGAGGCAGAGGCAGGCAGATTTCTGTGAGTTCGAGGCCAGCCTGGTCTACAGAGTGAGTTCCAGGACAGCCTCCAAAACAATACAGAGAAACCCTGTCTCAAAAAACCCAAACCCAAACCAAAACAAAAAATTGCATTGTGCACCTGCCACAGCACACACATGGAGGTCAAAGAACAAGCTGTAGGAGTCGGCTCTGCTTCCACCATGTGGGTTCTGGGGATTGAACAGCAAACACCCCACCTGCCAGACCACTGAGTAGTCATTTAGATCAACTCTATAACAGAAGTTTCTTTCTTAATGAGTTCCTAGGGAATAAAAAGGCCCAATTGTAGTGTGCAAGTATATAGTTACTGTGACCTCTTAAAACCTAGGGAATGAGCTAAAAAAGCTTTATAGTTACTCGTTAGGGGAATTTGGATGTTTCATACTGTAAGCAACAATGTAAAATCTGGACTAACTTAAAAATGATTTTCTATATGATAAAACCAAAAGATAAACTACAGCTAAACATTTCCAAGAGTTCATTTGTTACATAATCTTATTTCTTTTCTAAAGGCCAAGAACTCTCAAATTTGTGGGTGCCTCATAATCACTTGGGGGATCCCTGAAACTTGGGTGTTCCTCCCCAGAAGTTCCAGTTGCAGAGATACTGAGCTGCTGTTTCCCTGATGGCCTTTGCACTGTGCTGTACTTCTCAGCTGCTTATTCTTCCATATGGCGGGAGGGGGGTGTTATTTTCTGATTTCTCCCCATGTGATGTGTTCACATTAAAATTAACACAGGAAGTTGTTTCTCCTTCTAGATTATGAAGACATTGATGCTTTACTGTTTGACTGTGAATTGTTTGAAGACACATTAATAAAATTCCAAGAAGGTAAGTGATTTATAAAACAACAGTTTGGTTTAGAGACATTTATGATTCAGATCAACATGACAGGTGATAAAACAATAGACATACTTCTAAATGACAGTTTTTATTAAATGGAAAAATCCCATTACAAAAACAGCATGACACACAGAGGAGAAATGCATGGACAAAACCACAGTTGCACACATACACACAGACATAGATAGCAGACAGACAGATCACACCCTAGAAACAGCAGTGATCTGGAGGTGGATGGATTATAGTTCTGTGTTTTCCAGGTAGACATCAGCAAAACTGACTACAAGGGTGAGACAACAAAAGGTTTTGATTGTAAAACTGCAGAGTACTTTGATCCTTGTATAGACAGGTTCAGGAGGCTCCCTGCAGCCCCTCTGCCTCCAGGCAGCAAGACGGAGGCAACACTGACCCATCCTACAGCTCGCCTCCCTCTCACTTGAAGAAATGTTTCTTTTCCTAAGGTTTACTTCAAAGCTCATGTCCTGAAGCAGTGAGTACTGTAATTCTAAAATTTATCAGGAAAAAAAAAAAGGAAGCAAGAATAGCCAAGAAAAGTTTTGTCTCTCTCTCTCTCTCTCTCTCTCTCTCTCTCTCTCTCTCTCTCTCTCTCTCTTTGTGACACAATTAGCTGGGTATTGTGGTGCACATCTGTAATCCCAGCAGTCGAAAGGGTGAGACAGGATTGCCAGTCTGGCTACACAGTGAAACCTTGTCTGAAAAATGTAAGAAACATGCATTTATTATGCCCCATTTCAGTACTAAATACCTCTATGCACTGCACCCATGGACATGGGTAAGGGCCAGATTCACACAGGACTGCTATGAAAAGCTCCCCCCATTACTGCATAACACTCTGCCCTACAATGTTCATTTTTACAGATGCGCCTATTAGTAGCTAATGATAGGATAGCAGGTTTTCCCTGCGGAGAAGTTTGTCTGGGTCACCTCAATATGCACAGCCTCTCTCAGTTTGCTTTTCTGTTACCCATCCCTATTTGAACTCTGAAATCTTCCTTTTTAGTCAGCAGAAAAAATACTTTAAAAGCTGCTTGAGCATGTCTGTTCATAAGAATAGCTTAAAAAAAAAGCCTTCAAAACACTGTGTTTCCTATGATACTTACACTGTCAAATCGTATGGAAGTTATCTGTCTGGAACATGTCACACAGCATATGATGTGGGGTACCTCAAGACCTAACCAGGACTGTCCGAGAACCTGTGGGGAAGGCTAACCCCTGACACAGTGCCATTCTGGTCTGGCTGAATTCAGCCCAGTATTTCAAGCCAAGTGCAGGTATGCAGTCATACTGACAACTATGAATTTAAAACTTCAATTGTGAAGCTTTTAAACTTAACTAAAACAGCCTGGTTAGGTTTCTATAACAGCTTCTCCCTTCCCAAATCACACCCAATGCCGTGATGTAGCAAATGCCTTTAGAGTAGAGATATGCTCATGAATGGGTTTCCTGGGCAGTCTCTGAATGGATGCATGTACCCAGTTCTACTATAAAGAGATGCAGACTCACGGGATAAATGCAGGGTTTCCATCCTGAACCCGAATAGGAAGCAAAGGCCTGGGAGGACCATTTCTGTTCACATCACTGTTTTTATTTGAGGCACAACTACTATGGAGTATGTATTTGAACTGATCCAGACTAAATAGAATACATAATTTCTCATCAAATTACTGCATATATTAAAGTCATTTTATTTCTTTTAAAAGTAATACAGAGTAAAGCTTCTGAACAGGAAGAAAGGCAGAGGCAGCTGAAACAGCAGCTTGAGGCACTTGGGAACTTAGAACAAACCTTGTGCTCATTTCAAGAAAATGGAGATCTGAACCACTCAAGTTCTACTTCAGGATCCCCCCATCTTCCTAAGGACCACCAGTTCAAATGCCAGGAGTCTGCTGAAAGGCAAGCGGGCTCAGAAGACAGCCTATGACAGACACATAGGTCCCCATCCATCTCTGACCTGCTACTGCTGATTGCTATTTTATACCTGACTGGGTGTTTGTCTCCTCTCATCATCTCACTTGCCCTACTTTTTCCTTGCCGGTAAAAACTGCTCTCAGGTCAACTGGATCAGCTGGGAACAGATCTTCCCATCTGTTCTCCAAGGACCAAGGAAGTCTTTCTATAGGTTGGTGCCTTCCCTTCCCACCCCAGTCAACTGCAGCAATACCAGAGCCTCTGCACATCCTGTTGTGAAATCTTAGAACTTTCTCTTGCCTCTGCTGCCCCTCCAGTAGGTCCCACGATAGCCTCCTCTCAGTATTAATAACTCCATTAGACTAGGGCAGAAACTCATTCCCATGGCTTGCTTACTGTTAACCTGGGTTTCTGTTCACTACCACATTTCCAAGACTTAGAATATCAATAAAAGTTTGTAAAACACACTGTAAAGAGTGGACAGTTTATTTAATACAGTTTACAGCAGTCCTCAGCTGTAACAATGTAGAATGCTCTGCTCTGTTTTGTCCATTTTATATGGGTCTTCATCAGTCTCTTTAGAAGTGTCTTTTTGGCTAGCTAGTATTAAAAGGGCATGTGTCATCTTCAAGACAAACAGCAACATTTGAAACTTGGCTCTTTGAATAAGAACATCATTAGGGATATGGAATTGGGGAAAATGAAGACTTCTTTTTCCACCTAACAATATGCAGTTCAGATCTGCATGCCCACATCACTCTTGACTCCTTCACAGTCACATTTCGAATTCCTACCATGACTCTCAGGTCCACAACAATGCTGTCTATCAGAACGGGGCTGAGCTGTGTCCCCAGCATGGTGTCCAGTTTGGAATGAGTACTCAAACATACTTGTTAAGGAATCATTCCTGGAGCACTACTGTGGTTACCAATGTCACCTCATGAAGGGGAAACTGAAATGGCTGCAATCTGACCACCCATCAGAATCATCGAGACAATTTTATGTTAAAGATTCCTCTCCTGCCTTACATTCAACTTTGTCAATCACAGTAAATTACACGACGAAAGGGAGCACTACTTGCTTGAGTTTGTAATGTTGGTATATACTGGGCAAACTGATCACACCCATCATTTCTAAGAGATAATATGGAAGCCTGATTACAGTAGATGGCACCTTGAGAAGTAAACATTAGGGATCCCACACACACATTCCATTATTCAATGCTGCATTTTGTAGACCTAGGGGGAAGGCTCATCAACACCAATGGTTATCCTACTCTTTTATAGACGAGCTAAAAAGCAACAGTTTATGACTTTTCCCCCATTCTACACAAACCATCTTCAGAACAATTGTTTGTTGGCTCAACTCCATTTGGTTCCATTATTTAAAAAAAATAAAAATAGAAAGTTGGTGAGATGGCTCAGCACTTGCCACCAAGCTTGATGACCTGAGTTTAATGCCAGGAACCCACACAGCAGAACTGACTTCTACAAATTGCCCTCTGACCTCCACAAGAGTGCCATAGCATGTACCATCTGCTCCCCCCCATACAAAATTAATGATAAAAACTTTACAAATATCCCATTGTATCAATGATTGTTAGCCCAACCTCCACTTTCCCCTAATAACTGATATGTATCACAAGGACAGTGGCTGCTACTTTTCATTTTTAAGTACTCCCAATTCAAATGCATTTCCCACTCTGATAATTCAACTATACTCTTTTAGCAGAAATAAAATCTTCCGGTTGGGGGTAGTTGAGAAGCAGTTGAAACAGTCACAGTTTTTAGGATCTTTTGGGATTCCTTACAGGGTCCAGTTAAGACTCTACAGTAGGTGAGGGAAAAGTAATTTAGGGGGTCTGAGGGGAAAAAAAATAACTCACACGCGATTGCTTCTCTGCAGGTTTCTTTATTCTTCTATATCTCAGGAACCAATGTTTCCAGTTTATATACCTTTACAACCAGCGATTTCCCAGCCCCCTAGTGGGGTTCCAGGATTGGAATTCTTTTGCACCATAAAAACAGATAAGAATTTGCACACACATAGGCAAGTCATAGCAGTCAGCTCAAAGGTGGGGGTGGCTTTGTGAATGTTCTGTGAATCCCTTAAGGGAGAAGGTTAAGAGAGATTAAATCATCAAGGAATTCTACAAAGGGAGACTGGTGTGCTACGATACACTTTTAAATGGTTAGATAAAGAGCTAAAAAGTTTATATTTAGTAAAATCATGAGTAAGCAAAGATTGTCTTTTCACTCATCGGCCGCTTTTCTCCCAGCATGCATAGAGTATCGGTTAACCAGGCAACCTATGTAAACAACAGAGACCGCAAAGCAAGCAGCTTTTGGTCAGCTGTGGCACTTTCACTAGGGTTTCCTGCAAGAAGCATTACTTGTTTAGGACTATAAATCAAGGAGAGGATCTAAGTTTAATTTGCACAAGAAAGAGAGCCTGGTGCCTTCCAGTGCTCTGTAGTGGCACAGGTCTACAGGGAAGTTTACTTTTTCCTGAGGATGAGCAAATTGCCTGATTACCTTTGTCTTTATCTTCTCAGTGGAAACACAAACAGTAAATCTCTGAGCTAACACCTTGGGTTAGTAAATTGGGATGAAGGTAAATGCAAGAAGTTTGAGAATCTTTTAGAGCTGGGTTAATTTAGGTTATTGCTTTTCTATCTGCCAGTGAGTGAAGTAAAACCAGGGAATGCTTATTTTCTTACCTAAGTGGCTATGAATCACCAGTGTTAGGCATGTAAGTAATTCTATGTCCTTTGATACCTGGGAATGTCTTAGATGGGATGCTGTTGCCTGGGCCCTAAACACTGACCAAATGCTTGCCAGTAAGGATAACTGCAGGAAGGCAGATCTCTGCAATTACATAGGAGAGGGGAACAAGGACATGGTAGTGGGAAACAGGTCTCACACATAGCTAAGGGATATAATCAGAAAACTAGGACCGGGGAATGGAGAACAGGTTTTACACATAGCTAGGGAGTGTAATCAGTAAACTCCAAATGCATGGGAGAAATTGTTCCCAGTAAATAATCATATAGTGCTGAACTGTGGGAATTACAGAAAGGAATAAGCTATTAGAAGGATCTACAGCAAGAAACAGTCACTTTTATTCAAGACTATAACACCAAATATGACCTTTGCATTGGTTTGA
Source organism: Cricetulus griseus (assembly GCF_003668045.3). Taxonomy (NCBI): domain Eukaryota; kingdom Metazoa; phylum Chordata; class Mammalia; order Rodentia; family Cricetidae; genus Cricetulus; species Cricetulus griseus. The sequence goes on along the minus strand of NW_023276807.1, from coordinate 214,337,722 downwards.
ATTCCTCCATGCAGAGCCCCCTGGCTCTGGTAGGTCATCTCATGAAATGATGGCTGTATAATTACTGGGTGATCTTGTAGTTTATAGCACACAGTGGTATCTTATTTTTATTCTAATGTTGCTAATTTTTAAAATTGTGATATATGTAAATATCACCTTGTCTGTGAAGGTTTGCTAACTGTAAAAATAATTGGTGCTTAATTCATACACCTGTGAGACTCAATGTATGTGATAAAAAAGTATAGTTCAGTAACATCAAATATAGTCAAAAATTATCATTCACTGAAAAACTTCTTCATGAAAACCAGAACGTGCCCACCTAACAGCTCTGTCCTCTCCCAGCCCTTGACAGCCACTTTCTTACTATCTCTAGGAAGTGGACCACACACTGCTTGTCTTTTTGTGGCTGACTTTTTTCTTCACTTAAGTCCGAAAATTAATCCATGTTGTACCAAAATAACAAGTTCCTCTCTTTTTCAGGCTGTATATTACTATAGTCTATAGGAGAAAACAACCACAACTATACATTCCTGCCTTAAGAGATTGTTTATTAATGTCATTCAAGAAATTACATAAATGCATTGTTCCAGTAAGTTCAAGGATACAGTTTAGGCTATTTTAAGAAATGTGACTTCTCTGGCTTCCATTATTACATCAGAAGAAAACACTAATTTCAAGAATAATTTTTGTTTTCTATGATTAAAAACAAAACCTAATAGAAAAATAAAAAGATTGCATTAAAAAAATACTCAAACACTTTTGAAAGGGCTTATTCTTTCACTATCATACACACTTACTCAAGCTACCCATTAAGCTGGGAAGTGTGTCTTCAGCTGTATCAGAACTCAGTATGTTTGTCAGGTGAACTATCTATGGTTATGGATTTACAGCTGTAATTTGTGCTTTTTTGTGGAGAGGTTTTTCAAGTAAGAGCAATAGTAAACGTACTGAAGTTACCACCTTGACACCCTAAGTCTACAGGACTGTGGTTATGCACATGGCCTATTACAAGCACATCAAATTAATGTGCACTCATTGTCCTAGAAAGAAAAAACTGTCACAGAAGAGCCAATTCTAACTTACTAATACACCAGGCAACAATCACTTGTGGCACCAGCAAGAAAAGGGGGCTTTGAGTTCTAGGTTTGTGTTCATCTCGCCTATCAACAACAACTATATTTGGTGCCCCACTCACCACTCTACCCTGATAACATATATTTTAAAGCATTGCTCCAACAGTGCCTGCAGCATCCCGTCACTGTTAACATGGCTCTGCACTAGGGCTAAGTCCAGAAGGTCCTATTTAAGCAGGAAACAGAATACACTAAGGGAACACACAAATGTAAAGGAGTTCAGGGAGTAGAGAGCAGACAATGGTTCACTGTGAAAGCAAGCTCAATGGGTAAAGCTGGGACACCAACATTCCCACATCCCAGTAACATTCACAGATCTAAAGACAAACAATCTTTTAAAAATGGCCCTTTTAAGGAAAACTATGACTTGGAGAACACCATTTCAAGGCTAAAGTAAGCAAAAAAGTATTCCTAACACAATTAAAGAAAGAAAAAACCAAAACTGGAAGGTGAAGCTTCAAATGAATTTGTGATGGAATGTGGCCTAGACTTCCCCCATCCAAAAAGTGACCATTCTATTGAGTCCTGTAAGAAGGTTTTAATAATCACATCAAGTCACAAAGGAGCAGATATGTAGAGTGTTTGCCACTATGAGTATTTACAGGGTGGGGCTGAGGGGTAGTGTGCACTGCAGTCTCAAATGCAACCCTAATGAAACACTGCTGGGAGTGTTCAGGCTAAGTCCAGAATTAGTGGAGACTGTAACCTCTAAGCCATTCACTCGCCTTTATCAAACCAAGCTGCTTCTTTTATCCCAAGTGTCTCACAGGTAGTTCTAGTCATTACTCTTTTGGAAGCTAAATCTTTTTTTTTTTTTTTAAATTACACTTCTTTATTGTGTGCATGTGTATGGTCACAGTGCATGTATAGCGGTCAAAGGACAATTTGTAAAGTCTGCTCTCTTTCTCCACCATGTGGGTCCTGGGGACTGAACTTAAGCCATCAGTCTTAATGATAAGAGCCTTTACCTGCTGAGCCATCTTTCCAGCACCTAGATGCCCACATCTTAAGAGACTCTCGGCAAACCTAAACATTTCTTGGCTGTTAAAGTGGGTTTAATGCATATTCAATAGTATTTCTTAAGAGCCTCCCATGGTGCTGGTGCTCCCACGGGAAGGTGGTGACAGTGAGCAGCACTCAGGAGCACTGGACTGGGCTTGTCCTTCACCGACAGTGTGAACAGGCTTGTTGTCAAAGAACCAGAGACATCTCACCAACTTCCTTAATCCAAGTTCAAAAGATCCTCTCATCAAAACTAAAAAATCAAAAGCAACTAAACTTTCATCCTTTCACAGAGATCAGCCAAATATAAGAAAATCACATTTAAAATATACATATCTAGAAACAAGAGTTGTGTAAAACAGGCTCATGAAAAGCAAACATCCTTCATATATTCCTACGGAGCACTGTCTCTGATGTGACAAAAGTAACCTGGTGGGGTTTTACCTGCAGAATCACATCACCCACCGTGCCCCAGAGCACTCACACCCAGCCCAGCAGCCTCAGGCTTCATTCAGTTCTTAAAGGCTCCACATTTACTGGCTTTAGCAATGAACTCCTTTAGCAGGGGGCCATCCATTTGCCAAAATGCCGTAGTCTGTGTAACTTCTGTCAAATGATTGATGCAAAACTTAAAGCAGAATTCTTCTAAATCCTGGACATACACAACAAAAATAAGAACAGGAAGAGGCCTTTGTTTATTAACCATGAACTGTTTCTCTGCCAATCCCCTCATCCCAAACCAGACAGCTCAAACCAGGCAAGCAAGAGGACTACAAGTCATCAGAAAACCACCTGCCATCTACTCACAAGAGTAAAAGCATGGTTTCTTTGACCCAAGTGTGACACACACACGCAGAATCATCAGAGGCCTTCCATGGCTGTCACACAGTTCAAATATCTCAAGACACTGTACAAAGCCCAATGCCACTTTAGTCCATACATGTTTTGTTACATTTAAGAAAGCAAAATTCTATTTAAAAAGAATATCTCCAAAACTTTACTTTCATGGTCTAATAATAACAAATTCATTTTAAAGTCCCCAATAATATATTAGGTCTTCCAGCATGTTATTAAAAGCCTCCAGTCAACCCCAGACAAGTGTATAAAGAGTACTCTAATGTATTAAAGCAAACAACTTTTTGTTTTTTTTAAATCAAAGTGGCTAGATTTTATTTTTTATTTTTTATTTTATTTTATTTTATTTTTTTGGTATTGGACAGCTGAGAAGTTGTGAGGAATCCTCCATTTAAATCAAACGGTCTTGACTTCCTATGTTTAGCTGCCCTGAGGTGAGATTTCTAGACAGTTCAGGGAAGACCCCACCAAGCAGAGCAGGGAAACAGAGTGCTCCTTTCTGCATTCAGGCAGACTCCTATGAACATCTCTATTTCTTTACTATAGGATTCTCCGTCCCAGACTGAAAAACATCCCACTCCAAGAAAACTTACCCAGATGAATGACCACCAAGAAAGAAACCACAGCTAATTTGTCTCAGCCAGCTGCTGCCCAAGTTTTCTTTCCCATACAACTCAAAGGACATTTACAATGTTAGCACATCTCTGGATCTATGTTTTTGTTTGTATGTCTGTTTTTGTGTGGTCTATAAATAATTTTAAAGACAAGTTCTCACTATGTGGCCCCGGCTGACCTTAATAAAACCTCAGAATTTTCCTGCCTCATCCTCAAGTTAGGGGCGTACAGGGTAGGTACTACTGTACCTGGCTGGATCCATGTTTCTTTTTTATATTGGAATTTCTTTATTTGGGGTGGAAGGTAGCACGGGCAAGTCATGGTAAGCAAGTGGAAGGTAGAGAACAATTTGCAGGAGTTGGTTCCCCTTTTCTACCATGTGAGTCCTGGGGACCAAACTAAGGTTGTCAGGCTTGGCACCCTAACCCACTGAGCCACCTCATCAACCCTGGATGCATTAAGTTAGTTTGCCTCTGATTCGATGAGGCCACCCTCACCTTCTAAGAATGCACAGGACATGTTCATTTGCAAATGGCTGGCTCTTGAATGAACCGAGCATAAATGCAAATAAGATACAAAACCAAAACCTTTGCACTGCTAGAAACCAGTCATTGAAAACTGCTAAACTTCAAATATAAAAAATTCCAAAAAGGGACTATCTTACCAGTAGATTAAAAAAGACTTCCAGAATAAAATCAAAGTAGATGAAGGGGCATTTCATTGGCAGAAGAAAAAATTCACACATAATAAAACCAAGGAATGTTAATCTTCATGGACAGGGAGGAGAGGATGTAAAATTGAGAGGTACTAGAAACTAAGTTTATAAATCTGTGGAGAAATTACAAAGTGACTCTAGGGCAGATTCAATGTCAGATTCACTGTAGTTAGTAGGAAGCAACAAATTTTTGAATGACTATTCTGAAAAAATATTCCAAAATTAAAAAAAAAACAACTTGGAGGAGGCACAGGCACAGAACTCAAGAGGACAACTTCAGGAGTTGGTTCTCTCCTTCTATGTGTGTGGCTTCCAACCAAGTTGGATCCCTGCTGGGGCTGGTGGCAGGCACCTTTCCATTGAGCCATTTCCCAGGCTCATGGTCCAAATCTTTTATGTTGAAATTATTCCAATAATTACAGAATCTGAAAACCAAGTTGCTTTTCCTTTCTACCATTTTTCTTAAGCACTAGGCTGGGGCCCTAACATGTTAGTTTAAAGCACTAAAACAGCAATTAGTGGCATTCTTGCAGCCCAAGACTTCCACAGGGTAAGTCAAACACTGCCCCTTCTTCACAGTCACTCAGCACATGTTTCCCCGGGGTTAAAACCCATGTACTCCAGCAGCACTTAACAGCTGCTATCTGAGGCAGCACTTCGGCTTCTCACCCCTCTGTGGCTCCTCCCAGTCCACTGTAAAACAGGTCAAGTCTGACAGTATGCATTCCTAACACCTTCACCACGACCTTGCTTTTGTAGGTACTACTGTGCCTGCACTTCTTTTGCACATTAATTTGAAAAGTTTCCTTCAAAGGGTGCATGGAGGAGTTGGTCACTGTTACAAAGCAGATAAATGAACACTAGCCATAACCCAACCCAATGGCATCTGCTACCCCAAAGCTAGGCTTCTAAAATTGGTTTTTACAGTTGGTTACCAATATCAGTCACTTCCTATCAACTGAGGTATGTAATGGGTTTGATTTGAAAACTATGGTCACTTAGTACATTCAAAGGTACTAAGGAAATAAAATGTATAAGTATACTCATTGATCATATAGCTCAGTATCAAAATCTAAGAAGTGTATCATAATCATTTCACTCAATTTCCACATTGAATGTGTCATGTTTGTGGAACTTAATGTTTGCTTGTTATCTTGAATACAAAAGTGCCCTTTTGTAGTGAAGTGTTTTGAACATATTTATTCATTCAATTTGATATATATTTTTGGTGTTTCAAACATGTTTAATTATTCAATTCAGCATTCGTTTTTGAGAGCTGGCTCTGCCCACATGGTGATAAGCTCCATGTAATCACATTCATTTGTAGTCCCCCTAAAGGAACAGTTCTCTCTTTTTTTTTAAAACAGGGTTTCTCTGTGTAGCCCTGGCTGTCCTGGAACTTGCTCTGTAGACCAGGCTGGCCTCGAACTCACAAAGATCTGCCTACCTCTGCCTCTCGGGTGCTGGGATTAATGGCGTGTGCCACCATGTCTGGCTAAGAAACAATTCTTTTTTTTTCTTGGCCTCTCTCTCTTTTTTTTGGGGGGGGGAGTGTTGAGACAAGGTTTCTCTGTGTAGCTTTGTAATCTGTTGTGGAACTCACTCTGTCAACCAGGTTGGCATTAAAACTCAGATATCCACTTGCTTCTGCCTCCAAGTGCTGAGATTAAAGGTGTATTTATATGTAAGTGAAAAAGACAAAGGACATGGGCTGCTGCGACTCAAAGTGGCATTGAGTTCTTCCTGTAAGGCTGTTTTTTTGTTTTTTTTCTTAGCCACTTACTGTGTAACCCTGGCTGGACTGCAACTCACTATGCAGAGCAGGCTGTCTCAAACTCCCAGAGATCCTCCTGCCTCTGCTTCTTAAATTCTGGGATTAAAGGTGTGTGCCTGACCCTTTCCTATAAACTTTTTTTTTTCCTATAAACTTTTAAAGGTAGATTTTAGGTGAAAATGGGGAATGAATTTCCAGTAAGAGGATCTAAGCTGCTAGCCTCTTGTCAGGTTGTCTTGGCTGTTAAAATCAACAGGCCTGACTACAGAACACAGAAGTGTGGAGAAGCACAAGAAGAGTCTAGAGTCAAACCCCAATGGAGAGAAACAGCATCAGCCCAATTTAAAATTATATTCTTATGTGGAAATGAAGTCTAAAGAGACAGCATTTGTAACAGACAGGTGTAGTGATATCTTGTTTATACTCTTAATAAATAAAGCTTGCCTGAAGATCAGAGGGCAGAATTAGTCAATAGTTAACCATAGAGTTCTGGAAGTCTTACAGACAGGAAGTGATAAAGTGGGAGGAGACAGGAGCTTAGGCTCTTTTTGGTTGGGAAGTTAGTGAGGTCAGGTGTGGCTGTGGCTTGCTCCCTCTGGTCTTTCAGCATTTTCCCCTATATCTGACTTTGGGCTATTATTATTAAGACCTATGAGAACTCATGCTACAGACAGGCTCAGGTGTGACAGGAAGGGGAAGAAAACAAACCACATCTCCATTTTCCAATGGATACAATCGACTCTGGCCATCTTTCCATTTGTTGTCAGGCTCCAAAGTCAGTTACAATTGACCTTGTGAAATATTTATTATCATAAAAGAACCTCAAGCAAAAATAGGGTATGTCTTGAAAATAAAAAGGCATAATGGTCAACTCAGTCCCTAAGTGTGACAGATAGGAAATTTATCCTGTTACACCTCAAAAGTCACAATGTGTATCTTTAATAAATTTCCAGCTACCAGAGACTCTGCCTTGTCAAATGACAACACCTCTAAAAGACAGGCTTTGTACTTAGCAAAGCCAGCCATTTCGAAGCTGTTATTTTTTATAAATTTGTACAACTCAGTGGGTCAGCTATGAATTCATTAACAATGTCTACTGCACCCTTCTGTGGCACTGTCTTACAATTCAAGAGCATCTGCCATGCACCACTGCTTGTGCCAGGTCCTGCACACATGGTGAATCAGGTGCAGCTTCTGCTCATGAGACATCTATAGTTTGTGGCTCTGCTCAACTCAGGAAAGTTAATGACTTACATCCTACAGAACACCAATCATCAGATTCTAGAAATCTGAGACACCCATATTTGACATTCAACTAAGTATAAACAGAATGGGGACTGCTGAGATGGCTCATTGGGTAAAGACACTCTCTGCATAAGGCTAACTACTGACTCTGATCCTTAGAGCCCATGCAAAGATGGAAGAAGGGAACTGACTCCTGAAAGTCGTCCTCTAGTCTTCAGACATGCACATGTGTACACACATAGACAAAGACACATACACACACAGACTTACACTAAAAACTTAAAAGAAAAAAAAAGAGGGAGTACACAGTAAGTTCTTTACACAAGACTAACTGAGCTACAGGACAAGCGACAGAACTGCAGACCCACACAGATGTAAAGCAAACAGCATCCTGGGCTTCTGACAGCGTGGACCAGCAAAGTGGGTTTTGAGAAACACAGATGCACTGATATCAGAAGATGGAACTAAAGTGTGCTGCCTGCCAGTCCAGTGAGTCCAGCTGCAGCCTTCAACCAATTAGTTAAGAGCAGAAGCAGAAATACAACTGATCCTGAAACACTGAACAGAAGAAAGAAGCAAGGCCGATACCATCTGAGGCCTTGTCACAAGTCACTAACGAGAGGTGAAGCTAGCCATGCTCCTTGTGTCACAGCAGAGAGGGAAGTGGGTAGCAGGGAGGTAGCTGGGGCACTTCTATGTTACCTCTGCATCATATCTGACTGCAGCAGAGAATAATGAGAAAGCGTTTTCCACAGTAATTCCTCGCTTGATGATGTGCTGACAAAGCCTCTTCAGTCTGTTTTCACAGTACGATGTCGCCAAGTCCAAGAGACCTAAAACACAGAAGCACTAAGGTCACACCAGCTCACAGCACCCACGATAGATAACATGGCACTTGCATTTCATGTGAGTAGTTTCTGAGCAAGCACTATTCTGAATCTGAGTAATTATTTTTTACTCCATTTCTCATACCTCCAAAATGTACCTGTCCTATAATTACTTTATACAATTTCTTCCATAGTACAAAAGTAAAAAAAAAAAAAGGTGATTCTCTTCCTTATTGTTTTTAAAAGTTTAAATGCATTAGAAACCTATACTTCCATTTATAAATTTTAAGTAAGTTTACAGTTACAAAGTATGTCCATAGTTTTAAACAATAGTAGCAGTTTAGAGATGTTTACTTTTATTTTTAAGTGTACAAAAGTCAACACACCTCTAAATTACTATATACCACTGCTCTAAGAATAGGACAAAATCATGGGCATATGGCCTGACCAGTCCCCGTGCAGTACCTATGGCATCCTCGGGTGGCAGATCCACTGTGTCTGTGTAGAGGTACTGGAGAAAGGCACGGTACACGGGGTAAGAAAACTGGTCTATCTCTATCACCTCCTTCATGTCCTCATTCCAGTAGGACTGGAACATGGATCGGAAGTGCTCACACCTACAACAAAAGCAAATCGTACCAACAAAAGGGCTGAAAGCAAATAACAGATATCACAGGTTCCCTTTACCTTCTGTGCTGGCACAAGCTGGGATCATTCACTATTAGCACCCAAAGTATTCGCTAGGCAAGGACTCTTATGTGCAATGTTGCCAAAATCACTCTCATCTTGATACCACCATTTAACAGTATCAATTGGCTAGAGGGCCCAGAAGTAACCAGTCCTTCAACAGAACTGTCTCCATCAGTCCCCATTCTAATCAAGTGTTTTTTGGATCATTTGTTTTTGGTATACAGAAATGCAATTTGAACAACACAATGAGGGCTGGGGATGTAGCATAGTGGTAGAGTGACATACAATACAGAAATACACAACGTTTACTTAGAGTACTTTTTAAAATGGGTTCAGTGATAGTCACTGTGAGGGGGTAAAAATATTTCTAAGCAATACAGACAGAATGGATATCATAGGTTAGAAAATCTGTATGGGAAAGGCAAGCACAGACAGACACGCACACATGCACACGCATACTCACACTCGAACACCCCACAGAGTCATCAGCAAAAACATGTGTAATCACCTTTTCATGCACTACTGTGTCCATATAGCTATTGCTCAAGATAATGAATATGTAGTTTATAGATCAGTTACTTTAACCAAGATAACATATGGCTATGCAGTTCTCTTAAAATTCACTGTTCTGCTGCTTCCACGTGCAAATACTGGGGAACAACAGTTTTCTGCAGTGCAAGGGATCTAGCCCAGGGCTTCTCACATGGCAGCAAGCAAGCATTCTGCTAACTGAGCTGCACCCCTACCCACAAATGGGTTTTTAACTGAATTTCCTGAAGACATAAATGGCCAGTTCAATGGTTTGCATTCATGTGTGTACTTTGTAGAGGCATCTAAGCAAACAATCATTTGGTCATTACTAATTAATGCTCAGTCCCCTCACATTTATTCAGGAATTTCTGTCATTTATTCTAGCTAAACAACTTTTCTTTAGTTGGCAATTTACATTCCTTATTATAAAAGTTTTCTGTTTGGGAAAACTTAATCTTTAGCAGAAGAAGAGGATATATACTGATATTTACTCACAAATAAGTATCTACTAGAGCTGAAATTAATTTATTAGTTCATTTGTTCTTACTGTTAGGGAATCAAATCCAGGGCACTCTCATGCTAGACAAGTGCTCTACTACTGAGCTACATTCCAGCCCAGTTTGTAATTTGAAAAATAATGTAAGAACTAGGGGTACTTGTCTAGTATGCACAAGTACTGGCTATAATTTCCAGTACTACAGAAAACTAAACAACAGAAAAAAAATAAATACTTATACTCCCCATATGTTGCATGAACACAAGCAAAAGGTACTCTTTGATAACAAGTAGAACTAATAACTATCTGCCAAAAATACTAAGTTTTCATACTTCTTTGTACTGTCATAGCAATGTCTTCTTAGTGTCTAGTCTGTGGTGTAATAAACAAATGGAAGTAGCAAAAAGAAAGTAAAGTTACTGATGGCTCTAAACTCATGCAAAAATACCTGATTTTCAAAACAGCTTTATGGACATGAATATATTTCCCATCAATTCGAAACCTCAGATCAGCAGTTTCTGGACTATCAAATTCTTTCTTCAGTGAATCTGCAACTGTTAAAAAGTCTTCATGCTCTGAAGGCAACAGAACACACTGTTAAATACAAAGCTCAGGACACAGAATCAGGCATGAGAGGCTTTCAAAAGATAATTACAGTACATAATTCCAATAAAGCTCATCACTCATTTAACAAATCAAACTAGAAGTATTAAAGTAACTGATCTATAAACTACAAACAAAACAAAATGAGTATCTGTGAAAGTTCAAATAACAGTCTTCATGTATAATTAAACATGAAAATACACAATAAAAATAAATCTCACGCTGGGCAGTGGTGGTGCACACCTTTAATCCCAGTGCTGGGGAGGCACTAGGCAGGTGGATCTCTGTGAGTAGAGACCAGCATAGTCTATAAAGCAAGTTCCATGATGGCCAGGGCTACACAGAGAAACTCAGTCTTAAAAAAACAAAAATATAAATAAAGACAAACAAACCTCAAGGTAGTCTATGGGGACCCAGCCGACTTCTCATAGCTTGAGTGGTTTTTCTTCAGGACTAACTGCTTACCCATTTCCCTTGACTGAAGCACTGGTAACATCTTGTTCTCATTTTGGAAGTTCAGAGGATGCATATTCAAATCAAGGTGAAGAACCCAAAACACCTTAGCATGCAAACAGTTCTAACAGCCATCTGATATCTAAACGTTGCTCTTCACCCTGAATGTTAATGTTCTAACAGTAGTCCTTCCTTATGACACACTAACGAGAAGCAGTCAACCTTCCTTGTAAAGACTCAAGCATTCTGCAGGAAGATCAAGGATGTCTGTGACATGAGCTGCTGTGATGAGTCTACCTAAGGAGCATGGTGTTACTGTGAACACAGTCAAGGATCCAATCATCCTATACTTCATAAGTACAGGGGAACAGAACAACAAATCACCCTGAGAAAGACCCACCCCGAGGATGGGCCAAAGCAGACAGGTCTCCACTGCCCTGGGCTGAGAACAACGACTGATCCAGGAGTATGGCAGCTTTGGAAAAAGTAGGGACTTACTTAAAGACCAGCCTCTCTTGACCCATAGCCTAGAGTGTTCCAGAGAAAAGAAAGGAGATAACTAAGGTGGGCAGTGTCCAGGATATGGGTGATGGCTAACCATCAACCCCAAAACAAAGGCTTTTATGGGTGTCTCAGCATCTCATCACAGGATGGAAAATAACCTTCCCTCTTTTTTTAGAGAACTACTTTTCTCTCTAACAACTGAACTCACAGCTAGGGGAGAAAATCCTCTGACTTTAGTGGCTGAAAGGAAAGAAACAATTTATAAGATTAGGTCAGTGGCTAGTTCTTACCCTCTCCAAACAGTACTAAAAACTGTTCTGATTAAGATATCTGCATTTTAAGAAACTAGAACCTAGAGAAACCCTTCACAATTAGGCCAGCTGGAGCAGTACATGGAAATCTCAGGCTGTGCTGTATTGGTCTATTTGGCTGAATATGCTAAACACAAATGTGATTTCAACCCAAAGGTCCCACTCACTGAACCAAATGTTTTTTAATCATTGTTGTATTTATTGCATGTATTTATATGCATTGTATTACACTAACTGAGCTGGTAAAATACATTTTTAAAAAATGTTCTTTGTTTCTCCTGAAGTTCATTAGCAGTTTAATTCTTCCTGAACATTCTCTTTCCCTCAAGAAAAGGGAACGTGGATGAGGTGTGGCTGCTTAGTGAATTGTGTTTGCCTTTTAAAGCAATAAAAACATCTGGAGCTTAATATAAACAGTAGGTGCAAAACATTAAGAATGGACTAAATTGCACTTGATTGTATTGGTTTTGTTATTAAATGTGAATTCAACTAAAATAAAGTATTTAGGGAAGAAAAAAGGAGTCCACGAGAATGTTTCATGACCTATGAATAGATCTGATTATTATTCAGGAAAAGCACTAACACTAGCATACAGAAAACATCCTAGGACCACAGCAACCAAATACGCAGGGAAGATGATTTGGTTACCCTGTGAGGAGGCTGGAGTGGCTTACCCACAGACAGGAGGCGCCACGAGACTGCAGGGGTGGCAAAGCAGGCAAACACATCATCTGTGCAGGAGAAGTGGGTGAGGTGGGGAAGGACCACCGACTGGCCCCGGCACTGGCCCCACATGTAAACGTGCCCGCCCTGGGTCTTAGCGGCAGATGTGTGGGTGGAGTGACAGGCTGCAATCTCTACAACTCTGAAACATTGAAGGAAAACTCATTTTATTTCTTTATCACGTGTGCCTCTAGCACTCTATAGAGTAATTTAGAAATTCACCCTTGAACACCTCACAAGTGAGCCCAAGGTCAGTGATGTAAGCAACAAACCCTGCCTACAAAACTAAAGGTCAGGAAAGAGCTCCCCTAACCTCCCCACCTCCTCTCTCTGAGGGCCCACTTCTCACCTAAGTTCATTTTGTGGTAGGAATATATAAATAATACATACTGTTGAGGCAAACTTGGAAAGAGACTGAAGTTAAAGTCAATGAGGACAATGGACAATGACAAAATGTCTTCACTGTTATGGAAATATAAACAGTACATAAACAAAAAATATTGGGGCTGGAGAGATGGCTCAGAGGTCATGAATAATTCTTGTTCTTGTAATGCACCTGATTTGTGTCCCAGCACCCACATAGTGGTTCACAACTATCTCCAACTCCAGTTCCAGAGGATCCAACATACGCTTCTGACTCCACAGACACCAGGCACACACATGGCACACATACATACATGCAGGCAAAAAAATTCATACATATACATTAAAATTTTTTTAACCCTATTTTTTTTTCTGTGTGTCTGTGTGTGTGTGTGTTCATGGGGGTTGGTAGTGACAATAGTGTGCACATCTGTGTCAAAGCCAGAAGACAACCTCAGGTGTAATTCCCCAGATACCACAAAGCTTTTTATTAGATAGGGCTTTTAATTGGCCTGGCACTCACCAAACAGGCTAGGCTGGCCAGCAATTAAAAGTACACACCAGCACATCTGGCTTTTTAAATATGGGCTCTGGTGATCAAACTCAGGAACTTACAAGCTCTTTCCTGATTTAACAATCCCTCTCCTCTCCACCATCCCCCCTTGTAAATTTTATCTTCAATAAATGTTTCTTTATAGATACATTTTTCCCCCTCATCTCCAGCATCTTCATTAGGATAAATGCCACTGGGCTGAGGCTCATGGGCTCTAAACATTCCAAATTAAAAGGGCATCAAGCCAGACTGCTTTATTTTTCATAGTGCTCCTAAGGCAGGGTCCCAAACAAACTGCATAAAATCTCACAATTTGATGAACAAACATTAAGTACCTATTCCAGTAGAAGACAATAAACCAAATCAATATTTAAATAGATAATGTCCTTTAAAGAGCAATGTTTATTATTTAAAAGTGAATTTAGCTGGTACAAAGCTGGTGCTACACTGAATTTCAGTGTGATTGCAGACCCTAAAGAACCTCCCTACAAGACAGACAGCTCCAAGTCTTTCAGAACTAAGATGCCTTAGTTCCTTCCAATCAGAGGTGGGTGCCTCAGAAGACAGGGCAAGTTTACACATGTTCATTCTGACTTATAAAACATTTTGGTCAAAATGAGAATGTTAATAGAGTCACGAGCTAAATTCCACAGCCCTACCACAGTCCCATGGTCACACATGTAGTCTTCAAGACATGGCATGGCAAACTTACCTTTCTTTTTCCACCATGATGGGTGTTGGGCTTAGTAGATTGTTTTTACTGCCAGTTCCCAGCTGCCCATATGTGTTAGCTCCCCAGGCATAGAGCAAGCCCTCGTCTGTTAGTGCTAGAGTATGTGCATACCCACAGACAATCTGAAAGTAAACACAGATGGTCACCATCCTAGAATACAGACAGGACAGAGCAACCATTGCTTAGGCCATGGCTGGCCTCTGCAGAATGCCAGGTCATCCGCATGTGTGGACTGGCATCTGCTGGAATACTCAGAAGCATCAGGGAAGTCTAATTCTTTAGCCACTGGACTTCTTCATGAATTTCTTTACCCTGTGGAGAAGACCATATCCAATACCATGGGCTTCCCTTTTCTAACAGAAAAATAGGAAGGCTAGAACATTAAACATGAAAAGTGAAGGCAGAAAGAATTGCCAGAAATGAATGACAAAAGAATTAATGTCCAATACATCTGCCATGAAATGCATGGCAAGAAATGCAATGTATACCTGGTTGACACACACGCTTTGCAGAGCTGCCACTCTCACTGGGGTCAACTGGTTACCATTGTTTCCCAAGCCCAGCTGTCCATTGCCATTATAGCCCCAGCCATACACCTGAGAGAGAGAAGAGAGGACAAGCTGTTGAACCTGCCAATGGGAAATAAGTCCTGTCCTATATAAATCAGATACTCCCAAACCTGTACTGTACACTATGTGATCCTACAGATATAATTCGGAGGTTCTGAGGGTGAAGATGACTGACTTTATTCTCATTCCATGACTTCACAAATGAGAACGTTGGGGGTCATTAATGATTAGCAAGCACCTACCACATGTCCTACACAGTAAAAGGCACGAGGAAGGAGCCCAAGTTTAACAAAGGCAATGAACATGTGCATACTTGGTGAGCAGGTAATATGAGCCACAACAGAGATCATCCAGGTCCTGCAGGAACAGTGAGAAGATCTCTTCCTAAGAAGCAATGTTAGGGAAGGCTTTTAGAAAGTGGAGACCTGAGCAGTAGATGATGGCACTCCAGGCAGAAGGCACACAGACTGTCAGGGAAGAGACAGAAGAAGAGTAGGAAGAATAGTGGTAGAAGAAAAGAAGAGCCTGATAATAAACTAATTAAAAAATGAAAAACAAAACAAGTAACAAAAACAAAGCTAGGCATTATGTACATGCCTGTAATCCCAGCTCTAAGAATGGTGAGACAGGACATTGCCACAAAATCAAGGCAAGCCTAGGCTACATATCAAGTACCAGACCAGCCAGGGCTACACAGTAAGACAAAAAACAAAACAAAACAAAGGGGCAAATGAACAAAACAAGACAAAAAAAAAAAAAAAAGAAAAGAAAGTGGAATACATCAAAGAACTTTTACTACAATATTCAAAAATAGAGATTAAATTTTCAGTTTTAAAAGATCACAGAGACAAGGGTGAATGAGTGACAGAAAAAAACTAGTAGGTAATTTCATGTCCCATCAATGATCAAGTAAGTTCTCATAAGGCTCTGAGCTAAGACATGACAGAAGACCAAGAGACAGAATGGGTAAGAAAGGGGCTGAAAACGGGAATCACAGAACTGGGTGGTCTCTCAGGTGTTTTCTGTGGCATGAATCATTTGCTGAAAGTATTAGCAGCTGGCATAGGCTAGGCAGGGGGATTAATGGTTTGGAATATCCAGTGTGGGCCATAGTAATAAATTCTAACCAAGAACAGACTTTAAAAGGTCAAGTTCAAACTAGATGCCTACAACTTCTGGTGGCACCAAGTTCCACATGGATACAGGCAAATGCACAGTGGGGCTTTCAGGACAAAGTAAAGTAGACAGGGGCAGAGAGTGAGATGTGGCTACAGGCAATCTCATCAAAGCCAGAAATGTCACAGGTATTGGCCTGTGGAAAGAAATTTGGCATACTTCTTGACCTAAAAATTCTATGCTGGGAATTTTTTTCTATAGAAATACCTACAAGATGTACCAAGATATATATACAGTGACAGCAAATCAGTGCATCATTATTCACAACCACAAAAAAATTACAAACAACTGGAAAGCCGTTCAGTAGAGTCCAGGTGTCCATCACCCACAGAAGCAAACTAAGCAGCATTCTGTGAAGTGCTGGTCTGAGAAGACATGGTCTGAGACAGCACACCAACAAAGCACATGCTGTGTCAGGGAACAGCCAGAGAATATCAGAAAGAGGCAGCAGTGTGCAACTGTCAGTCACATTTGTTAAATAAGGTAATTAAACTCATCTGTAAATAACTGCTTATTTACAGTTACACACATGAACTACTAAGGATTTGGAAAAAGGTATTTAATGTTTACTCTGTATGCTTCATTGTCTTCCCCTTTGTAAAAGTAACCACATAATAATCATTTTAAAGTTAAACTTAGTGGTTCAGCAGTTAAGAGAGGGACTGCTTTCGAAGACAATCTAGCTCAGTTCCCAGCAGAGGGCTCCCAACAGCCTGCAATTCAATCTGTGGAAGACCTCTTGAACTCCATGGGCACACTGCACTCGTATGCACACACAGACACACATAAACACATAATTCAAAAATGATAAAAATAAATCTTAAAAAAATAAAAGCATGGAAATACTGAGATTATTGGATGATTACCCACAGAATTCTGAAGTATTATTCAGGGATGATAGCAGGATTGAGTGAAAAAAGAAAAAGGCAACTTAGGCGAGTACTAAGAAACAGGTACAGCAACCCAAGCCCACTGCATGATGCCACACCCAAAGACTGTATAATCCCCATGCACCAAGGAAAGCGTAGGTGGTATATGGCCCATTTAAATGGCATCAGTCATTTCATAGAAGTAACCATCAGCTCAAAAGGAACCATGGTACAGGGCACAGGGTAGGTTTATAAAAGTAGCTAATGATGATCCTCCAATAAAACATGTGAGATGTTGTGTGTAGTTTGATGAAGAATTCATTAGCTGACTTTTAGAAATGTAGAGGTGACTCTTCCACTGGAAGAAAGGTAGTTCTTTCTCAGTCCACAGCATTAAATCCAAGTACCTGTATGGAATAGACTACACGGATCTAACATTTCCCACCCTCTGCTTTTACCAAGAGGCTACAGGGATCTTGCAAAAACTAAAGACACACTAGAATTTTTACTTGACATCTTTGATTTGAAATCATTCTCAGGATTGAGTGAGCACTAGCAGGTCATCCTTAGGGGTCAGTTAACCAAGAAAAACTCCTCCTCTCCATGCTGGCACCTTTGAATGTAGGTGGAGGGGACAGGGAAATGAAGAGTACAAACCTCACCACTGTCCAGAACAGCCATGGATGAGGTCTGACCACAGGCAATGCTGACCACTCTCTTAGTATGTAAACAACTTGTAACTTTCCGAGGAGTTGGCTGATTTGCTGTAGATCCTGATCCCACCTGACCACAATTGTTATAGCCCCAGGCAAATACCTACAAAAGAAGGAACAAGGGAAACCAGTCATTAGACAGTTGACATAGTTTTGAATGCTTTATGTGCACTTACCCACTATCTTCATAGTAATCCCATACAGTGGCCCTGGGGTAAGTATTCCCATCCACTGGGCAATGGACCTTAGAGCCCAAGTACTGTACTATGCTTTTGACAACTGTACTACAGTGGCCCTCTAAGTTTGACAACTACATAGATTGATACATTTTGTTAATTTTGGAATTAATGAGGCAAAGCATCAATGATGCAAAAAGCACACTCAACTCTTTGGACACAAATTTTTATTGTTTCTCATGGAAAACTTTCCAAATTATATTGTTCTTTTCCCTGTCTCACTAATTCACAATTGCTGTCTCAGGACTATTGTTGCAGTCAGGCTGTGCCCTGCTCTAAGTAACTTCACACTGTGTACAATGATTTTCAAACTGTGCCTTGCCCTGAGACAGTCCATTTTATAAGCAGTTTTTTACTCTACTAAAGATGATGACTCTGCACTTAGTGGACACCTAAATAGCACCATCTGTCTGGCGCCACCCACAAGACACAGAATGATAAATAAGAGTGTGATGGTATAATCTTATCAATGTAAATTGGGACTGAGGAAGCCACCAGCACATTAAAATTATATCAGAAAAACTAAGCACAAGAACTTATCAGACACATCAGACTAAGAAAAAGGTGTAACACTCTTACTTGAATCCCATAAAGAACACCTCTGACTATGCATTAGGAATGACCTCACAGGTTTGTCATCTGACTACTGTGTACAGGAAGCAGAGAACTCCCAGCTGTCCTAGGAGCTTCAGCTCAACATGGACACCCTGTTGACAAAGCCAATTCAAATTGCTATGCACTTGTCTAGACCTACTGACCATCCACCCGCCCTTTCATCCATCTGAACCCAGTACTACCCCTTGCCTCTAGAGCCTCTACTTCACCTCGATTCTGAAGCTCAGTTCCAACCCCACACCTTGATCTAGCAGCAGCAACCACCTCTCCCAGGGAGATCCAGCCTTAGTTCATCTTACTCCCACAGAGACTCTCTTTGAAATGCCTTTATCTCTGCTGTGGCCTCTTTAACCCTTCTATAATATTTATGTTTTACACACACACACACACACACACACACACACACACACACACACACACACACACAGAAAGAGAGAGAGAGAGAGAGAGAGAGACAGAGAGAGAGACAGAGAGAGACAGAGACAGAGAGAGCATGAAATATAATATGTGCTCTGAGAGTTAATGTAATTAAGTAATTAAAATTGGAATTTTAAAAGACTGGAATATATAATTTTCGATGGCCTTCAGCCAGGGCTACCAAGGAAAGCAGGGCTACTTGACAAATTAACCAAAGTGCTGCACCTTATCAATTTACTGTTACTCAATAAACTCTGACTTTATGTAGACACAAACATGCTGGTCTATGTTTCTGACACAGTATATTTACAAAAACTATCTAGCTTATAACTTTACACTGTAAATTCTCACCATCACACAGTAACAGTCATATGTGCTAAGGATATGTCTGTTCCTACATAAATACCACTGATTATTAGATTGTTCTTCTAGGTACTTGAGTTCTCACTTGCTACCTGTCAACTTTGCACAGCTTGCTTTTGCTATTATCTACCATAACCAGAACATTAGATTTTTGTTAGAGACATACAAATGGGTTTCTAAGCTAGTCAAAAAACCAGAAACAAATATATGAAAAACAAAACAAAAACCCCAATGTTCTGCCAATGGCCACACCCTTAAACAAACAAACAAACAAACAAACAAACAATGATTTCCCGCCCTCTCGAAGCAGCTATCAACTGCCAATAGCTCTCAGTAAGGAGTGGAGCCTGGAGATATCACCCCATCTCTTGTAGTATGTGTGTGTGCTTTTCCCTTTTTTGTAGGCCCCAGACAGTTAAGTTTTGCCCTGCTCATTAGCCCCAGAGAATTAAGCTCTACTTCCTCAGAGAGAAGAGTCAAATTGAGTGATTAGTTTGCTAACTCCATGGCTCCCCCTCAATTCCAGAGCTGCTGAAGGCAGCAAAAAGGGTTTTTTGAAGCCAACAAGGTAGCTCAGCAGGTAGAGAGAGACACCTGAGTTCTATCCCCAGACAAACATTGTAAAAGGAGAGAATGGACTCCCACAAGTTGCCCTTTGACCTCTACATGCACACCACGGCACAGCCCCCAAATAAATGCAATTAAAAGCTTTTATTTAGGGGCTGGAGAGATGGCTCAGTGGTTAAGAGCACACTGACTGCTTTTCCAGAGGACCCAGGTTCAATTTCCAGCACCCACATGGCAGCTCACAACTGTCTGTAACACCAAGATCGGATACCCTCACACAGACATACATGCAAGTGAAAACACTAATGCAAATAAGAATAAATTATTTAAAATTTTTTATTAAGTTTATTTTTTAATTTGTTGTGACAAGTTCTTCCTCTATGGCACAGGATAGCCTAGAAATCTCCATCCTGCTTTCAAGTCCTTGGTGCTGGGACTATGGACATGTATACACAGAACCCAGATAAGGGTAATTCTGACTACATGACACAAGTATTACTGGAGAAAGAATGCATTCAAATGGGTTTTATTGTTTGACTGCTTTTAGCAACAAAGTCTAACAATAGCTGATCAATAGTGGAAATGACCCATATACCCATCAAGTTGAATGAAATAGGCCTAGCATATGTGAGGCCATGGGTTCAATTCCCAATATCCCTTACACACACACACACACACACACACACACACACACACACACACACACACACACGAGAACAAAATGAACATGTATACAAAAGAATATCATTCAGCCTTAAAAAGGATATACATGGAAGAGTACTATGGAATGGCTTATGGATAGGACACAGCTGTTGCACTAATGAACTCACTGCAGTTACGGCTACCTTCACAGGACTAAGTCAACAAGATCAGTCTAGTCCAGGAGCACTAACTCACTGGGTTACCTCCCCTCCCCAAAAGAGGATGTAAAGGTAGGAGGAGCAAGCAGGAGGGATCCTGAAGAGTCTAGAGGATCAAGATACAGTGTACATAAACGTACCAAATTGTCACATACCAGATAAATAAATGAACTTGACGACACTATGCTAAGTTAAACAGTCATAAAAGGACAGATACCATCTGGTTCTATGTACAGGCAGTACCTAGAGTGACCACAGTTACAGTGTCAGGGAGAATTGACATTTAACAGATGTGCAGCCTCAATTTTTTAAGATGAAAGAGGTCTGTGAGTTGACAGACCAAACAGTGTGAATGTACTTAATGCCACCAAGCTGTGTGTTCAACATGCTTGTGATAATAAGCTTCCATTATGCAGTTTATGACAATTCTTTAAAAGGAATCAAAGAGCAACTTACCTCTCCATCAGCTGCTAAAGCCATCGAATGATGTGAACCACAAGCTACCTCAACCACCTGCTTGATCAAGAGATTAGTACAGACTTGGACAGGAGCAATGCCTTGATTGGTGGTCCCATTCCCCAGCTGGCTGTATCCATTATGGCCCCAGGCGTAGACAACTCCATCTAAACACACAAGCACATGAAGCACTAGCTCCAACAGAACTGGTAACCCCTTGCAACTTCCATTGCTCTAGTATCTGTGTCCTCCTCTTTATGAGATAACCACTAGTAGGGACTCAGGGAGCAAAGGATTGGAGAATAGAGAGGACAGAGGCAAACCTTTCAGAAAGGACTTGGCAATTATATACAAGCTCAGTTTCATGGTCAAGTCAAAGTTCATGTATAAAAATAGGTTTCTCTAGATTGGACTCTTACAGTAGGATAAGAGGATCTTGAGTTCACGGTCATTCTTGGCTACACAATGTATCTGAGGACAGCCTGGGCTACATGAAACAAAATCTTTAGAGATGGAAAACCAACAGACATTGTAACTAACAAAGCAAACCAGAAAAGGCATCAGTCTACATCTGCAAAAAGGGAAGTGAGCATGGAGCCAACTCCAGCGCTAAATTTCCAAGATGTGCCATCAGTTACAAGAGACTCACAGCAAGGATATGCTGTGACTCTCCTGTCATCACCAGTTGGAACTGGGTTGTGTGATATTGCAAGAACTGGGTAAGGACTTGGGGCACACATACACACACACACACACACACACACACACACACACACACACACACACACACACACCATGCACAAACATGGGCATAAATAAAATTTATTTACACATGGTTTTAGTAAGTTAATTTTCTAGAACATACACAGGAAAGAAAATTAAGAACCTCTTAATGTCAGAATCTCTTCTATATAAGAAAAATTCTAAAAAGGACAGAGCAGAAAAAAAGAGAAATTATCTATGAAAAGTTATAAAACTGTTTTCTAGAAATGAAGGCAGGACCTACAGGTTACTAATAAGCTTAAAAAGTACTCATTCCAGAACAACCATGACTCTTTCAAGATATTTGGAATAGAGAAAAAGATCTCTCTCGCGTTCTCTCCTCTCTCTCGCGTTCTCTCTCTCTCTCTCTCTCTCTCTCTCTCTCTCTCTCTCTCTCTCTCTCTCTCTCTCATGTTCAAAAAAGGAGGAACTAGTCACACACAAGAAGTGAAAGTGGGGCTGAGGAGATGGCTCTATGGGTAAAGTGCTTGCAGCACAAGCATGAGGACCTGAGTTCAAGCCACAGCACATGGGTAAAAAGCAGGCCTGACAACACGCAGTTATCTCAGAGCTGGGAGGCAGAAACAGGAGGACCACAGGGGCTCATGGGACAACCAATCTGTCAATGGATGAACTTCAGGGTCAGTGAGAGACCCTGTCTCAAAGATACAGGTAGAAAGGGACAGAGTAACACTGACCTCCAGCCTCCACATGTGCACACACATGTATGCACTCAAGCACACACACAGAGTGGAGGTTACAAAGGAATTAGTGTCAACACTAAATTTTAAAAAGTACCATGCCTTGAATAGTATGAGAAAACAGACTCCCACCTTATGACAGCCAAACCACTGAGTCACATCAGTGAGAGTGAAATAATGACACCCAAGAGACTTAAAGATTTCTCTCAGATCCCTTTCTTGGAAAGTTTCTAGAAAATGTGGTTCCCAGATGAGGGTAGAATCCAAGGAGGATGACATAAGAAATACACACAAATAGGTACTAGAAAGGAAAAGTGGAGAGACTTTTGAGGATGACAGTAAAGAGAAGTTTTGGGCTGGCAGCTGGGCAGGCAGCCTGAGAGTGTAACCAGTCCAGATTGGAAGTTCTGGAGGGGAGACAGGTGGCTCCAGAGATCATCTGATAAGTGCTATTCTGTCTAATAGTTGGACACAAGTTAATGATAGATGTATATAGGTGTCAGTAAGGGAAACACTCAAAGCAATTATCAACCTGGGGGGGGCAGTCATACAAAAAGTGAAAGGCTGTACTATAAATAATACTGACACAGTCTCCAATAATGAAAACACCAATACTAACTTAACCAAAATGGTAATATCCATGTGTTTAAAGAATAAAGGCAAGAAAGACAGAGAACAAAGAGCTAAATTCAATCTGCCACAATACAAAGTTAAAATATAATACCCAAGATTGGAAACTCAGATGTAGAAACATAAATACCTTATTTTAAAAACAGGAAAGAAAACAGGCTGGCAAAAATGGCTCAGTGGGTAAAAGCCCAAGCTACATAGTCCTGAAAACTAACATAAAAAAGCTGGATGTGGTAGCCACATCTGTAATCTCAGCACTATGGAGGGATAGATGGCAGAGACAAAAGGATCTCCTAGAAGCCAGCCAGCAAGCTTGGAGTAAACAGCACAGCAGAAACAAGAAAGATTGCCTCAATAAGGTGGAATAATGGGTCAGCAAGATGGCTCAGTGGGCAAAGATACTTGCTACCCAAAGACGCAAGCCCAAGAGAAAAGAACTCCAAGAGTTGTCTTCTCAAATCCTATGCATGCTGTGGCACACGTGCTCACACTCATACACAAATACAACAATAATAATAAATGAGAGAATCAATTCCTTCTAAACAGTAGTTCAATCCCCAGCACTACACACACACACACACACACACACACACACACACACACACCCTACACCTACCTGTACGCAAACATGAACACACATTTACACACTCGTAGTTTTTAAATGATTTGATTGATTATAATATACATAATAATCAATCATACATATGGCATATGATGTATACATTGTTTAATATATATTGCATAAAATGAACTATAGAGATAAAAATTAAACATTAAAAGAAAATATTTCTCACCAAGCCCTAATTATTTGTATACTAAATTTAATACTCAACATACTTAAAACATTGTTTAGACTATAGCATAATTCCCAAGGATCATGACAGCTTCCAAAGGTCATAAGTTGACCTTTATTGTGGCTAGTAATTTGAAAGTAAGTCTTTTAGTGTATTTGCAATATTGAATAAAAATGTTCTTTAGTATTTAGGGTCAGATATCAAGAACTGGCTATGAATGCTGTGTTTGGAAAACTTCAAACCCTTAAGCTATGATGGGGAAGAATGAACCAGCTGGTAAAACATCAGCTGAAAGGGCTGAGAGGTGACAACCAAATGATGACTCAGAGCAGTTGTGACAGAGC
Source organism: Cricetulus griseus (assembly GCF_003668045.3). Taxonomy (NCBI): domain Eukaryota; kingdom Metazoa; phylum Chordata; class Mammalia; order Rodentia; family Cricetidae; genus Cricetulus; species Cricetulus griseus. The sequence continues at coordinate 214,313,524 of NW_023276807.1, read as the reverse complement.
TGTCTCACTATGCTCAAACCCAATCAGACTGACTCCTGTACGAGGATTGGCTCTCATAGCCCTGAGATATATGCAGAGAACACAGAGTGAACTCAGATGAGAGTCACTGGAAGCCACACACAAGGTAGACACAGAGGCTGAGGCAGCATCCATGGAAGTCGAGGTTTCTTAGCAAAGACACATGAAGTAGAGATGCACTCTGTCTCCCACAAGCTGCCCTACAGGACCATCTAACAAAACGGAGTGCCTCTATGGGGATAAAAGACCTAACACTCCAAGGGAAGAAGTTACATGTGACAAACTCTCAGAGTACTGCTTTTCCACAGTACACACAATTACCAAAGGAGACTGTCCATGCTTCTTTGGTGACCTTGGTGAGGGACAGTCAAAGGACAAGAATCTATCCACTTCTCCTATCCTTTCAATATGGCATCCATATGGATGTTGTTCAGAATAAACTAAGATATTCTGACTCAAGATTCAGCAACTACACCAAGGAGAAACACAGATTATGTGAGTTTATAAAAATATACCAAAGAGAACTGTAATGATTAAAGTCTCTTTATTCAAGAAAACACCAGGGCAAAACACAGGCCAGAGCTAGGTTATAGAACCCAGCAAGCGCGGCCAGAACAAAAGGGGCTTGGGTCTCCATGAGCCGTCTTTAAGAGGCCTTCCTTATGTCACCTTGGCTTTCCTACACCACGCCCTTATGGGCGAGTCCCGAGTCCACCTGGTACCTGTCCCAGGGCGGGGCTAGGGTGTCTCCCTACAGAGAACTTTAATGATGGCTCAGTGGTTAACAGCATGTATTGCTCTTCCAGAGGACCTGGGTTCAATTCCTGGCACCCACATGACAGCTCACATCTGTAACTCCGATTCCACCGTAACTCCAGTTCCATGAGGATCTAACAGCCCTGGCCTCTGCTAATGTGAATATCCCCCACTCTACATATAGTTCAACAGATGTATATAAACCCTCTCACAGTTAGTTACCTTGTGTCCACACATCCACTAAGTATCAGTCAGACTGGAGGAACCACATCCTTTGACCTTTCCAACATTGTGCAATTTACACTGGAAGTCTAAGAACAGAGACTATCTCTGTACAAGACACACAGCAGCTATTCCAGGTGGCCTCACATGTCTTAAATTTTGCCTTCTTTGTACTCTCCAGAAATAAAGAACAGTCCAAAGTTAGTTACTTGATACAGCACTCCCTTTTCTTGGCTCAGAAATTAATTGCTCAATTAACCACAAACCCCAAAGCCAGTTTTCCCTCTTTACCTTCAGTGCTGAGGAGGACATGGGGGCCACTCCCATAACTAAGGCTTTTGATCTTTTTTCCACATAAGGCTTCTAGTTTCTTGGGCACCAGAGTGCTCTGGTTATCTCCAGTTCCTAGACAGTTACTATAGTTCAGTCCAAACACGAAGACCTAGAAAACAAATACCCTTGCCTAAGTCACCTGACATGAAATCACATTGAAAGCTCCTTTCCCTACTCAGAAAATAAGATACACTCAAGTCTAGTTTGATAGCCTGGGCAGCAAGAAGAGACTACTATAGATACTAGGAAATCTTCACCTCTCCTGACAATACTCAGGCTTTGCAGGATTAGTCTACAGAATAGAAGGCATTAGAATATGAAACTGGAGAACACATCAGAGGTACTCTTCCTGAATTTCAGGTTCTCTTTATCCCAAATCTATTCTCAGCTTTCAAACTATAGGGTTTCAAGTGCAACCCCCAAACAGGTCCCCAAACAAAACTCCAGTCTCCAGTCTTACCTCATCATTGTCAGTAACATAGATGGCCTCGTTGGCAGAGGCACCAAAGACACACGCTTTCCTGATTGATGCAGTTTCCTGGGGTGAGAGCAGAGTGAAGATTGGCCACTTTCCTACATCCACCATGACTCTGGCTTTGAGTGATTCCTAGAAATAAGCTGCCATCTCTGCTGCAAGAGTTAAAAAGTATTTCAGGAAAAAAGTAATAACCACTAAGCCAACCTTAGCAAGAGTTTCATTAATTATTATTAATAAAAGCCACCAAAAGATAATGCCAGAAAAACTGACCTACCTTTATAGAAATGGGTCACATTCACTTCCCCAGCGTGTCCAATCCTCCTGCCTTCAAAACCAGGCCTCTCCCTGAAATGAGAGCACAGCATACTAGAACCAGGAGTTTCTCTTGCCAAATACCAGCAGACTTACTGTTCTGCACATGCTAGTACCTAACAAAGAGAAAGCCGGCTACCTACGTGGATCTTGACCCTCTTAGGGATATTTTACTCGGGGATTCAGATAAAAATTACAGTAGTAAACCAGGTGTGGTGGTTCATGCCTTTAATCCTAGCACTCTAGAGGTAGAGGCAGGTGGATCTCTGTGAGTCTGAGGTCAGCCTGGGCTATATAGCAGCTCCAATACAGCCAGAACTATGTAACAGAAAAAGACTGTCTCAAAACAAACAAACAAACAAAATTACAATCCTAAACTTGTGTGCCAGTTCTTAACCAGGAGAGGGAGGAGATTAGGAAAATCAGCAGCATTATCTCCACCTTCACACTCACACAAATCCAGGATACCTGAAAAACTCATTCTTTGCAGAAAACCCTGGCTTGAAGCCATCGCTTCATGACAATAATGTGGAGTCCCTCCCTCAGAAAGTCGAGAGTAGGTAAAGCTGCAAGAGGAACTGAATGAAGCTGTCTACATACTGACACATAGCTTTCATCTCACATTTACAGACTAGACAGTTTACTCCAATCTGGGTGCTGAGCTGACGACTGAATTTCAGGCCAGGCCAGGCCAGGCCCTACATGAAGTAGATATGATTCTGTTTATGGAGTTTTATGGAAAGAATATTAGGTGGGGCTCTTATTTCTGCAAGGTTGAAAATAAGGGTTGGGGATATTGGCAGGGAGTGGGGGGGGGGGTCTGTACAAACACAAACCCTATCGTGCTAGTGAATTTCCACTCTGGCCCTCACCTCTGCAAACAACAAAACCAGACTCTCCAGATGAGGACCAAAACTGCTCAAGTTCCCACTTCTCACCTTTGCTCTCTGAGAACAGCTAGGAAAGGCAGTTTTCTCTGTTCTAACACCTCCCTACTTAACATATTCTGAGAGTGCCTTGGGGCTTCACCAGCCAATGCCTCAGCTTCTACCACAACAGCACAAGGATCAGAGGCTTAGTCCTGAACATAGTTTCACACATTCAATGAGGGGTGAACACCACAGAACACCACAGAACCACTAGAGGTGTCACTATAGCCAAACCCTCTAATGATACTTAAGCATCCTTAAGGATGGCGGGGAGTGGGGAGTGGGGAGCTTAGACACACAAGCACAAAAAACCTGTTTCAAATGATACAAAAGCATATTGGAAAGTTAAGTCTCTCCTACATTGAAAGCAATCACTCGTATCAATGGTTTATAATTCCTTCCAGGGGTAGTGAATAAACCAGGAATATAGTGAGTGTGTGTACAGGATCTGCATGAGCATACATGGCATATACATGTTTTAGAACGAAACACAAACATCCCCTTTATTCTCTTCTTACTAGTGGGAATTGTTCCCGCTTAGCACTAGGACAGCTACATCTCTTCAACAGTTCTAAGGTATTCCATTACACTAATGTAACAGATTTACTTGTCTCTTACTAATTCACATTTAAAGAATTTACAGCTTTATTCTGGAACACTGGAAGTACTGCTTGCATACAATACTAAGTAAATGTCTTATTTTATACATAAATTTCTAAAATAATTTTCTAAAAATGAAATTGCTTGGTCCAGGTCTAATGACCATTTTACCCTTGACAACTATTTCAAATGGTCCTTTATAAATCACCATAAATGTAGAAGGGCATCTGTTTACCCTTGATTTATAAGGAGGGTTAGGTTATCTCAAGGCAGAGACAGAGGGTAGATGGAGAAAAGGAAGAAGGAAGAAAGAGAAGAGAGGAAGAGTGAGCAATAAAAGATGCCCCCAAAATGTCAGGTTTGCATCTCTTACAGAACAAATGGGGCAGAAGCCATATATGATGTAAATACCTCTAAGCAGGCAGCTGCCAAGAAAATTCAAAAGCACCTTTTCCTTCTATAATACAAACCTTACAGAATTTGTCTTAGCCATTCGAAGTTTTATGATATACAATTCATTGAAAACATAAGATTCAGGGTGGGCAAAATTGGTCAATGACTGGTCAAAACTGGTCACCTCTTGTCAAGCCAGAGGATCTGAGTTCAATCCACAACACCAATATGGTAGAAGGACAGAACCAACTTCCAAAGCTAACCTATGCCTTCCATACCCACACCATGGCACATTCACATCTTCATGCAGAATTTTTTAAAAATATAATTCAAGAAATTTTAAGTGCAATTTTCATAGACTGTGGGCTATAGCTCAGCTGATATAGTGTGTTCCTAGCAAGCACAAAGCCCTAGGTTCAGTGTCTGTAATCCCAACACTATAGAAATGGAGGCAGAATCACAAATCCAAAGCCATTTTACCTACCAACGATTCTGAGACCAGCCTGGGATGTGTGTCTTACACACACACACACACACACACACACATATACACACACAACAGTCAGGTATGCCAAGGTGGGGGGAGCAGGGAGAGATTGATTCACTCTACTTTTCAAAAATCACAACACAAAGGGATATTACCACTCAAAACCACACAAATTCCAATGGTACAATTACTCTGAGACAGGCAACTCTGCCTTCAGGGCCTGGCAATTTCCCTCAAGATCAAGCCTTCTAAATGAGGGTTAATTTTATGAACTGAGTTTTATGTGGCTAAATTAGGCAAAGCTTTATTTTACAAGGCATTTCTCCAAAGGCTGGTAATTTTTATATTTTTTAAGAGTGAATATAAGAAACCACTCAGACATCTCGACAGGCACACCCCACCACACAAGGAAAAATACCACCAGTGGCCTTGGTGTAGCAGCAGGGACAGTATCCTGAGTGACACCTGTGCATTAGGCCCACGTTTATATTCAGCTAATCAGTGTGGTATGCTTTAATCTTTCTGAGCCTTGATTTCTCAAAAATATGTTCCAGCTCAAAAACTATGTAATTCCTGTTCAATATATAAAGCTGTGGGGAACTCGTTGGGTGCCCAAACAAGAAATACAATTATTGACAGATTTGCTATTAACACGGGTTATTAACTATGTAACCATATAATTATAAACATATTAATTTACTTGTTGGGGTGTGTGGTATGTAAGTGTATGTATGTGGGTGCACACATCTATGCGTGTGCATGTGGGGGTCGGAGGTTGAGGTTAGGTGTCTCCTCCTATCTAATTTTCTGAGACTGTCTCTCACTGAACCTAGAATTCACTGCTAGCTAGACTGTCTGGAGCAAGCCTCCAACAGCCACACATTTCCAAGTTTAGGTGCTAGGATTACAGGCCAGCACTGCCATGACCTGCTCATTATGTGACAGGAACTCATGCCTTGCACAGCAAAGCACTCATCTCTCAAGGCCTGTTTTAAAGATTTATTTTTATTAATTTTTAAATTAAATGTGTGTGCTTGTGCATGTGAATGCAAGTACTCATGGAAACAAGAGGTGTAGGACCCCCCCCCCCAGTTCCAGTTCCACATAATTGTAGGCACCTGGCGTGAGTGCTGAGAAATGAACCTGTGTCCCCTCTAAGATGAGTACATGGTCTTTACTGCTGAGCCAACGCTCCAGTCCCTCCTAGCCTCATTTTAAAAGAATATAAATACAGTGCAATTAAACTTCACTTAAATTATCATCACAGAGGTTGTAGAATAATTTTGATGCTTCACACAGTAAGCGATTCTACTGAAGTGCTGAGAGACACTGCTAACAGGAAGAAGCTTTAACTGGCCCACTCAACCGAGCCTCTAAGAGACATGAGGTATGTTACGGGTTCAAAAATGTACAACCACGTTTCCTCAGACACATAATCCAAAGCTGACCTCTTTCTCATGCTATTCTACAACCTACAAACCAAAGCTACTCCTAAGGAAACACACAAGGAAAGACACTAAAGAAAATCTTACACAGCCAAACCATGTGCTTAGTCAAGTTTAAATAAAATCCACACAAAAGCACAAAAAGTACCTGTGAGATTTAATAACTATGCTACCAAGTATTATATACTGTATAATTACAATTTTGAAACACACAGAAAAGGCTAACATGTATCTCTAGAGGTTACAGGTGACATTTTCTTTATATTTTAAAAACATATCCTCAGATTTCTCATATCTCTCATACTTTCTGAACAATAAAAATAAGTACTTTAGGGTCAGCAACAAACCTGGTGATCTGAGTTCAATTCCCGGAATCCATATAAAGGTAATGAGAACCATCTCCATAAAGTTGTCCTCTGATCTCCATGGTGCTATGGCATGTTCCCCTGCCCCCATACATCATATATAGCAACAATAAATACAATTTTGCAGCTTTTAAATATGCATTTTAAGTAAGAATATAAGTTCAACTAGTTGGGAACTTGTTTGAAGGTTCTAGCACAGGAGTTCACTACTCATGTGTCCTTGAACAAAGACCCATCTTCCTTTACTCATGGGGAGGCTATTGCCCGCCATGTGGGGCCAAGCATGTATTTAGCTTCAGGGGGGGAAGCACATGAAGCCATGAGAGCCGACCACAGCAGCCAAATCAACTATGATGATCAATGGGGCGACTGATGTCCCAGCCAGAATGCCCTCACATCCATAGTTATTTGAATTATGTTTTAGTCTCTAACTCCTAAGACTTTTAAGATTTATTCCTGTCTTAGTTGGGAATTGGGGCACAGTTCCACAGTTCAGTAGTACAGTGATTGTTATGCTTGTTTGGCAACTGACTTCGGCTCAAAAACAAGATGTTAGTAATAGAGGAAGAGACCTAAAACTGATCTCTGGCCTCCCAACACACACACACACACACACACACACACACACACACACACACACACACACACACGAGCAAATCTATAAGTAAGAAACTGTATTACTAATATCATCCTATGTAGTTTGCACTGTGTATGGGTGCACATACGGAAGTCAGAAAAGTTTGTGGGATTGCTTCTCTCATTCCTAAGTTCCAAGGATCAAATCTGGGTCTTCAGGCTTGCACAGGAAGTGATTTTCCCTGGAGAGCCATTGCCCTGGCCCTAAAAATCTCTAAAATTATTAACAAAAATGTAAAAGGTAGAAATATAAAGCTGGGCATTGTAGCATATGCCTATAATCTCAGCACTCAGGAGCCTGGAAATGGAGGATTGAAAGTTCAAGGCTAACTTGGGCTACATGACAAGAACTTGTCTCAAAAAAAAAAAAAAAAAAAAAAAGTAGGACTGTAAGATGCCAAAGCCACTAAGAAGTACCACATGGTAGTTCTTCAAACAAATGAAATATCTAACAATTTCACTTCTCATATAGCCAAAAGACTTAAAAAGACAACAATTGCACTTCTAGTATAGCCAAAAGAATTAAAAACACAAACTCAGTTGTGTAGCAGTGGCCAAGCAATGTTAATTGACAGTGAATTGTAGGTAAAATGTGACCTACCTACACACACCACCTTAGGGAAGAAATTCTGAACATGCTACAGCAAGGATACACCCTGAAGTTACTGTGTTACTGTGAGATCGGCTAATCACACAGGACAAATACTCAATTCCACTGTGAGGTATCTAGAATAGTCAAAATCAGAAGCACACAGGAGGAAGAGGCAGGAGGAACTCTGTGAGTCTAAGGCCAGCATGGTCTACATCATAAGTTCCAGGCCAGCCAGGGCTATGTAGTGAGACCCTGTTTCAAAAGCAAACAAAGAAAAGAATGAAAGAAAGAAAGAAAGAAAGAATGAATGAATGAATGAATAGTGGTCGCCAAGAACTGAGCACTGGAGGAAATTGAGGGGGGGTTATTGTTCCATAGATACATTTTTTTTTTTACCTTTACAAACTTTGTTTTATTTTTTAATTGTAAAAATTGTCCGGGAGGCCTGAGGCCTCATAATCCTTCCTTCCTTCAATGACAAGATGGTGACTTCACCATCCCTGGGTAGTTAGCTACTGTAGCAGGTTTTCTTTTGGGCCACCAACCAGCCATCAGATCATGATGAGGAGATGATTCAGTATGAATGTTAATCCTTATATTAGTCTCCTTTATTGCTAGCTCTTATAACTTAACTGTTTTTTTTTAATCTCAATCTTGACTTGGGACTTTTTTTTTTTTTAAGACCTTACATATTTAATACAGTGCGTTACCCCTGTACAAATGGAAAAAAATTAAGTTCAACATTTCTAGACCAATATGGCTATTAATTTCTGTACAATGCCAACTCAACACGGTAAACTGGGATACTTTTTTCCAAAGTTGACAGCACAGCTAAAGTTTCCAAAAATTCAAATTATATATGTATATATATATTTATATATATATATATATATCAATAATAGCAATATGTTATGCATCAATAGCAGCAACAGCTTTTCCAGGTTCTGCAGTCATTTGAACAAAATTGTAGAGACATCCAGCACACTCCATTTAAAAACAACAACAACAACAACAACAAAAAGTAAAAAACAAAATCCCAGAAAACAGCACAGTTCTGTTACTCTTGTGGTACCTGGCACCATTTTTTTTTTTTTTAAATTAGCTTCTCAATCATCATCTGGAAGGAAACCATTCTGAGCAACATCATTAAAAACAGCTCTGATAAAGCATGGTCACTACTATGTATCATAAAGCAGGTCCACATATGAGTGAGTACATATCATGTTTGTCTTTTTGTGATTGGGTTACCTCACTCAGAATGGTTTCTTCGAGTTCCATCCATTTTCCTGCAAATTTCAAGATTCCATTGTTTTTTTCTGCTGAGTAGTACTCCATTGTGTAAATGTACCACATTTTCTCTATCCATTCTTCGGTTGAGGGGCATCTAGGCTGCTTCCAGTTTCTGGCTATTACAAATAATGCTGCTATGAACATGGTTGAACAGATGTCCTTGTTATATGAATGTGCTTCTTTTGGGTATATGCCTAGGAATGGAATTGCTGGATCTTGTGGTTGACTCATTCCCATTTTCTTGAGGAGTTGCCATACAGATTTCTAAAGTGGCCATGGATACAGTTTTAATTTGAAACAATAAAGTTCTAGAGATGAATGGTTGGGGTAACTGAACAAAATTATCAATGTACTTAATGTCACTAGACATTTATAAATGTTAAAAATGACATATGGCTGGAGCGATGGCTCAAACATTAGGAGCACTACCTGCTTTTGCAGAGGACCAGGTTTTGTTTCCCAGCACCCACATGGAGGCTCAGAACAATTTGTAACTCTAAGCTCAAAGGGTCTGGAGTACAGGCACCACACACATGTACATACATGTAGGCAAAAAACTCATATACATAAATTCTTAAAAAATAAAAATGTTTAAAATGTAAACTTAATGCTACATATATTTTATCATAATTTTTAAAAATCCAGTAATTTGATGGGCTGAGATATAGCTCACTTGCTGGAGAGTGCTTTTCTGGCAGGCACAAAAGCCTGGGTTGAGTAGCAACACCACATAAAACCAGCCATGGAAACAATCTCTCTCTCTCTCTCTCTCTCTCTCTCTCTCTCTCTCTCTCTCTCTCCTCTACTCCAGAGGTGGAGGCAGTAAGATCACAAGGTCAGGGCTCTCCTTGGGCTACACAGTGAGTCTGACAAGCCTGGGAGACTTGAATCCCCCACCTCAAAAAAATCTGAGCAATATTATGCTTGCATCAACCCTTCAGTATATGCAAGGATACATTATTAAAATTTAACATAAAAAGCTTCAGTCCTAAAAAATGCATCTGCAAAAGTGCAATTATGCTTCATTAATTCTATCTTTTGAATGTTAAAATACAGATTAGAGGTATATTCAACAGAACATTTCTATAAGAAAAAGGGCTTTTCCAGCCCATACAGCAACATAACAGATGCAATAAAATCACAAAGGTCCTCCCAGAGCTGGACTGATAATCACAACCATGAGGGGTAATCAGCATGTCCATCATATTCAATAGCTATTCCTGTAGTACTTAACTAAGAGTAATTTTTACTATTTTTCTTAACCTGTATTTTGTCTAGGAGATGCTTTGTCACCATCTGCATTAACATGTCCAGCCTGAATTATCTTTCATTTTTTTGAACATAATAAACAGTGGGAATGTTTAGAGAAATGACAAGCAGAGGTAGAAGACTTTGAACAGCTTTCACACACTTGGTTCTTTGGCACTGAAAACAGACCCTGCTTCCTTCCTCTCTGTCCATTAGCATTGCAGATCAATAACCCACTCCCCACCATGGCTTTTCCTAGCTCAGAGAGCCTGTGCTATACACAGGAAAGATTATTGTATTTTATATTCTCAAAAGTAAATTTAGGGACTATAAACACAAACCTTCCAAATTTAGAAATCTACATTTAGAACTAGATGGCTGAAGGAGAAGGGAATCAATCCTCTTAAGAGCCCATTTATTTTACTTTGCCCTAGGAATCAAGCATTAGGGCAAGATGGGGAAAATTTTTATTTTGTTGACCTGGCAAAAAGCGTATTTGAATATGTTTACAGAGTTTGAAAGACAGGAAATCAAGATCAATGGTATAGAAAGTTTGTTTCTGATGAAATAATAATGTCAATATTAAAAAATACTAAGACGTTACAGCTAATCTATAAGTGCATGTCTTTCATAGACCTCAGGCTCCTCTCCCAGACTAACCAGAATGTATCTGGAACAAAGGGAATGATGTCAACAACAGGGCTTTCTCCCTCTGAACAGCTTTTCTGCTGACCCAAAAGCTACTAAAGGAAAAGAGAATAAAGAAAGCAACTCTTCAAAGCTGGTCAGCACCAAAATTCTAAGCAGTCTGGAGAGCAGGATGGAGTCTGCCACATCCTCCAGTATGGAAGCAGCTGGGCAGTGAAAACACAGGACTCCAGAGGCTGGACAGTCCCAGCATTTGCTCTAAAGCCATACTTAAACTATTAGAAGCTGCAATGTCAGATACACAAGACCTCTGAATTTCAAATTGTATTTAACTAAGCATTTAGATATATACTGAAGATTCCTACAGCAATTTCTCTATTTTATAAACAGGATGGGTAAGACTTTTGTCATCAGTTTAAGAAGCCAAGCTGCCTTAAAACTCAGCCTTTTTTGTAGTTCATGAGCTACAAATAAAATCTAAGATCCTCACACACACAAAAACCCAACACAAAATAATAATATGAACCAAATCAACAGTATAGCTAACTAATTTCTCTGCAATTATAAATAATGCTAAGGACACTGTAAAGAGCCATACAATCATGGCCTAGGCCCTCTGAAGGTCAAAATGCCTGATAGGGATTATGATCCCAAGTTCAGACCTTAAATGCAAAAACCATACTAGAACAAGCAAATGATGGGAGACAGCATGCAAGTACACAATCCATGTGGCACAGCCATGGCTAAATCTGCAAAATAGTGACAATTATATGAAAATTATCACAGGAAAGCTGCCATGTGTTCTAGCAATGGTAAAGTATAAACATCTCCTTAGCAATATATATAATATATATATATATATATATATATATAGTATATATATATTCCCTCCAGAGCAAGCAACTTTAACTTTCTTCCTTTCCTATCAGCCTTCTACATACTGGGATGAAGAAATGTACCACCCTGTCCAGCTCTAAGTGCCTATGTATGCATAAAGATTTAACAATGTGGACTTCTCCATTTCTTAGTTCACTGTATCTGTATTCTAGGAAAACTTTCAAATAAAAGGGTTCTAGGGTTTACAGCAAACTTTTTGGAGTACAATTTTGCAACTATCATCCATCTATGTTACAATGTAAGATAAAAAAAAATCCTTTGGCTTCCTATAGAGCCAAATGCTACCTGTAGCAACCTCTTCCATACCTATTCTGGTGGGCGTTGGGATACCGAGACTCTATCCCTCCTGATTAGACTCACAGTACAGTGTCCAGGTCCAGAGAAGCCCCTAACCTTTTAGAACGGAAATATGCCTTAAAACTTCCTCTCTCCTTCAATGTTATAAGGGCTACAAATAAAATGCAATCCCCAAATTCTGCCAAGACACTAATTCTATAACCTCCCCAGCTGCAAGAACAGCTTACAGAACTGGAAGAATAAAAGGGAAAGCATGCCCTCAATCTGGACAAGACTCAACATCTGTGGATACAGCTAAGGCCAACCGTACAGAAGTCACTGAAGATCACCCTCCCACCTTCATTTAAACACAGCATGACTACTGTCCTAGAATTCCCCAACACTGATGGTGTCCACATTTTGCATAATTGGTTTGTCTAAATTCATTATTTGTTTAAGATGAGAATGGCAGGTCCTATAGCTGTCTTTCCCTAAGAGCCAGAAATTATTTGACTTGCAGCATAACCTGCAGTAATGGCCCCTGGAACCTGTCACCCAAGGGGCTGCTTTCATTTCACTGCCCAGAAGTTTCTGGCAATTCTAGGACAGAGGCTCTGACAGCTCATTGTTAAGTGAAGAAATAATACTGAAATCATGTGCTCTGATTGGAAAACAAACCACCCAAGTGGCTATAGGGTTAGTAGGAGGAAACACATCCTGTGAGATGGACTATGACAAAGGATACTTTTCTTTAATTCCACCACTCAGGAGGCAGAGGCAGGAGGATCAAGGCCAGTCTTGTCCACATAGACAGTTCCAGGCAAGCCAAGGCTACACAGAAAGACCCTGTCCTAAAAACAAACAGATGAAGCAGAGCCCAAAACTGGACACTATAGTCGATAGATTCTACAGTCTAGAGGTACCTTCTGATCTCAGAATTTCCTTCTCCAGGAAAGAGGTTTCTTTTTGTTTTTGTTTGCTTGTTTGTTTTGATTTTTGTTGTTTTTCTGTTTGTTTGTTTAGGCTCTAGCCTAAAGTGGAACAGGAAACTGCTCTCGGAGGATTCTTCTCAAAGGCAGAGACAAAAACACTCCTAAGAAAACTAATACTTGGTTTGCTCAAAGTCATGTGGCAGACTCATTAGAAATGATAGTTGGCTTAAGATCCCTTCTTCCATATATGTTCACGGAAGAGCTAACATCTTTTGAAAACAAGGATTTAAACTATATGCATGATACCAAACTTCATCAAATGACAAACTACAGGGGGAATATCACACATTCATCATTTGAATAATATCACAAGAGTTAATGTAAAACCAGTGACAATAATCACATCAGTAATAATCAGTGATACAGAAGGAAATTTGTTTTTATATTTAGCCAGTTACTGTCATCACTTTAATTCAGTATATTTCTATGTGTCATAACAGAAGATTTATAGACATGCTGACAACAATTCTGTGCGCAGGGTTTAATCTTGGAACTCAGTTATAGTGGCCCCGATTGACACCAAGGGTTTTAAGGTACAAGACATTATGTTGTTCCAATTATCTATATTTTTTAAACAGGGTCTCACTTCACAGCTCAAGGTAGCCTTGAACTCAAGATCTTCTCTCTCAACCTCAGAAGTACTGAGCTTCAGCCATCTCTTAGTAATTTACCAGCCTAGAACTGGCCCACAGACTTCCTTCGCCATGGTGAAAGCTAAAGCTGCCATGTCTCCTAAGGGCCATACCCAGAAATGGTGGAACACCCTGCAAAGGACTAGATTCAAATGAAGCAGAGAAAACCACCTCCACCTCTGGAGGAGAGGGCAGGCAGTGAGGCTTCTCTAGGTATCTCAGGAAAGAAACTCCCACAGCTATAAGCGGTGGCACTGACACACCTCTGCCATGCTGAATCCAGGACGGACCCATCTGAGAAAGGACACCGTCATCTCTACAACTACAACTCTCTCTAGCACATCACAGTTATTCCAGTAAGCAGCTGGACACTTGGAACACTCGCCTCTGCAAACTATGGACTCCCCTAACACTTCAGAGAAGGTTCCAGAAAAGGCCTCCCTGAATGAGCTCCAGCATTTCCTGAAGTTATTTCACACTTAACCATCTGTGACTATGGGAGCCTGAGTATGATCATAGTTTTAAGAGTATATTTACTACTCCAAAACACAAAAGTAGCCTGGTTATTTGAACTGTTATTCAAACTACCTAAATTCTAGAGTCAAGTAGGCTCTGGCAGCTTCAATCCCCAAACACTTGGTAGTGGCTTTCTCTTACAATCTGAAATCTTACTATGTGAACTCTGAAACTCCACAAATTTCCAAAGTAAATAGAATTCACATCCTAAAATACAAAATGTTTTCTCTAGGTAGTAAAATTACAGACTATGTACATTGTTCTTTATATTTATTAACATTTTCTAAAGTTGCCTCCATTCTCTGCTTGTAAACTTTTTACAAGCCATACACTGTGGTCTAGACATACTTGGAAACTTTAAAATTAAATCCATATTGTGAGTCAACTACATAGCAGAAAATTATTAACTGGCATCCTAGGAAATCCATTCGAGTTAAAATCAAGCAATTCTCATCACCTTCCTCGGTACACACAAGGTAATGCAACATTTAAAAAACTTAACCACAGAACTCCTAGTAGGAAAGAAAATGTGTCTCGGTGTCTTGGCCTCTTGGTTTTCTGAGATTCGTGTTACTTAACCCTTTTGGATCATAAGACATAAAAATAACTTGTAGAAGAAACACTTTAAAGATTAATGCATCACTTCGTCCTCAATAGGCACAAAATTAACGGGGGAAAGAAAAAGAGTCGCCTAGAAGTACTAATAAATGCACTGGTATTCACACAATTGCTTGAAAGCCAGCCCACATATGAAGAGAAGCTAAATACAGTTGTGATTTAAGTTGAAGTTAGAATTTAAAGCACACTCTAAAGTCTTGTTAGGGTCCAAGCGTCTTCTCAAGCCTGCCAGCATTTCTTGCTTTTGATGCTGTCCCTGTTACAGCATACACCAGTCTCAGAAACTCAGATTTAGCCAACTAGCAAAGGCAAGTCTGTCTCAGAGAGACAGAGAGAGAGAGAGAGGGAGGGGCACACAGAGAGAGATGGAGAGAGAGAGAGACGGAGAGAGAGAGAGAGAGAGAGAGAGAGAGAGAGAGAGAGAGAGATTAAGAGACATTTATTTATTGTCTCATAAAACTGCAGCCCTCAGCTTCTACGCTCTGCACCAGACAGCTCTCTACCGCTAACCCGCGTGCCTCAATGGTCCTCTCGAGCAGGGCAGGCCGCGGGCAACGCCATTTGCTCAGCTCACCGCACACCTGGGTCAGGTCCCCGCAATACAGAATCGCGGCTTGCGGAGTCCGCGTCGCCCGCCCGAGAGTGGCGAGCACGCCTGCTGCCCACGGCCCTCGGAAGGGGCCGACGTGCGGACTCCGCAGCCGCCTAACACGGCCCCGCCAGCTCGCCCGCCCGCCCGCCGGCACCTCCGCCCCGCACCGGTCTACCTGCCAGGCCGCTCCGCCGGGCCCAGGTTCCGCTAGCTCCTCAGCGCCGCCACCGTAGCCGGCTCCGCCCGCAGCCCGGGTACGAGAGCGAGCACCACCGGTCACGTGGGCGGCTCGTGTCACGTGACACCCGGCGGCGCGCGCCCTCCGGCGCCAGAGACCCCGGAGTTGGGTGCTGTTCCAGGCCCGGCCGGAGGCGAGGCGCACGGTTACGGAGGGCACGAGTAGCCGCGGCCAGGACTTACGTCTCTTGGGAGAACCGGAACACTGAGGCTACCCAGCATGGCCGCGGACCTTGGCCTTCCTCCCGCCCCGCGCCCCGCCTCTCCCAGGCCGCTGTTTATCAGAACACGTGTCTCTCCGCCCCTCCCTGTCCTGTATGGAAAGCACCTGAGGAAAGCTGAACACCTGAGCCCAGGGGACAAAGAGCCCGGGATCCTGAAAGCTATCTGCTTCAACTGAGGCCTGGAAGGGAGTGGCTGCTTTGTGCAGCACAATTCCTGTCAGAACACTATCAGCTGTAAAGTTCCCTAGACTTGGGAGCTCCCATTTGGCACTAGAGAGTAAAGTCCAAACTCCCTGGCACAGCATTGAAGCAATCGTGCTCAGACTCACCTTTCCCTTTGGAGCTTCCTGAAGTAAATACAAATCTCCATTGTTTCTTGTGTACCCCGAAGCCAGTAGTTCTCAACCTTCCTAGCGCTATGACACTTTAATACAGTTCCTATGTGGTGACTCCCAACCATAAAATTATTTAGTTGCCATTTCCTAGCTGTAATTTTGCTAGTTATGACTCCTAATGTGAATCTGATATGAGACCCGTGGACTGAGAACCGCTGCTAGTAAGTGGATGTGTTTCTACAAAAACGTTACCATCCGCTGATACTTCCCCGAGTACAACGCTGCTTTCTGCCTATGGAGAATCCTTGTTTCTCCTGAGTATTTAAACTTTCGGTGGATTACATTTTCCCTTAAATTGCTGTAGGTCTCTCTGGCTTCGTTCATTCTTTTTGCCTTGATCTGAAATGTCCTAAATCACCACCTCCTTCCTTGAAGAAAAACAGGAGGAAGGAAAAACAGTCGGGCAGTGAAGAGGTTAAAAAGACTTCGCTTAGAAATTATTGCAATATAGGAATTGAGCCCTGTTCTGTATTCTAGTGTCTCTTCCTCTATTGTACTAGTTCCTGAATAAAATCTATTATTTTACCAATTTAATATTTAGCTCTCAAAATTCTCATCAGTTTCCTCTCATCTTTCATTTTTGAGGTCAAACATCACCTACTCTTCCTTCTTGCAGACTCAACATCTTCAATTATTGAAGTTCATTCTGACAGCCTCAGCTGCAACTGCTCTAGTTTCCAAAAACACTGCATATTCAAAATAGGGATTCCACAATGCAGGGCAATGTGCTCCTGCTCATTTCCTATAAGAGATTATCTCTTGTCACTTGCTCTCATACACCATGAACTCTTTGAGACAGGACTGTATGGACTTACAATAACTGACAATTGGCTAGATTCTATCTGCTAAACCAAGTAGCTACGCCAAAAGGTTGGCAATTTGGTAGACTTCAGGGAGCATAGAAAGGGAAAATTATGGGAACATAATTTTCTCCCTTATTTCAGAGTCTTTCTTAAGCCTTTTTGGCAGAAATCAAGATTGCCTACAGAGAGACAATATTCCTGTTATATAGAAATATTTTCAGGTAGGAATGTTAAAATACCAATGAACTACAAGACCTCAGTCTATCTGACTTGAATACCACCTTCTTTGCCATATATTTTGCAGGATTCTCACAAGACATTAACTTCTGTAAACATCGAAAATATCTAACTTCTCCACACATCCTTGTGATCTAGATTTTGTTTTTACCTATCAGCTGTAATCCTAGTCAGTGCCTATCAGAATCCTGATAATAAATCTATCAGGATTTCACTGTAGTCTCAATCATATTCCTTAAGAGCCCTTAGGAACTTCAGAAGCTATCTACATTTGTCATATACAAATATAACAAATTCAAAATATGGTAGGGATTTAAAAAACATTAAGATTAACATGAAAGAAGCCAGTTGGCAGCCGGGCATTGGTGGCGCACGCCTTTAACCCCAGCTCTCGGGAGGCAGAGGCAGGCGGATCTCTGTGAGTTAGAGGCCAGCCTGGTCTACAGAGCAAGTGCCAGGATAGGCTCCAAAGCTACACAGAGAAACCCTGCCTCAAAAAACAAAAACAAAAACAAACAAAAAGAAGCTAGTTGGCAAAAAGACTGGAAAGCCCTCCCAGAAGCTACATGAAAGAAAACAGAGCATGCTGGAGAAAAGCTTCTGGGTTGGCCATCTGAATGTGGGAAAAAGATGGAGCTATTCAAATAACCTACAATAGGTCATGACACTGGGGACCCAAGAGGTCCTGTCCCACCCCTCTAGACTACCCTTTCTCTGAGGAGAGCCTCTCTCTTCTGCTATGAAACCTGTATTTCCATCATATTTCTGGATCCAGGATCAATTTTATTCCAGGAAACAAGAACCTGGAACCTCAGCAGGTGCCCCCAGACTCAGACTGGTCTATACCACAGCTGATAAAGACAGTCATGGTGCTCTCTCTTGAGAAGCAGACACGCATGCTTGGAGGTATACTTCCCTCTGCTCAAGTGCTTCTCAATTAACCCTATGCTTAAGTCTGTGTTACAAATCACTTAACAAGTGCCAACTCTACTGCTTGACATTTTTTGATAATTTCATTCATGAGTACTGTATCAACATTATTTGCACCCATCCTTCTTTCCACCCTTCAATTCCTCCCGTCTCCCAAATGCCTCTCAAATCACTGATGACCGTGGTGTGTGTGTGTGTGTGTGTGTGTGTGTGTGTGTGTGTGTGTGTGTGTGTGCGCGCACATGTGTGTAAGTGCGCTTGAGCACATGCAGATAGACGTTCAGGAAGGCAGACGTCTTAGCACAAGTGTGGAGATCAAAGGACAGCTTTTGTGAGTCAGTTTTTCTTTCCACTGTGTGAATCCTGGGTATTGAACTCAAGTCATCAGACATGGCAGCAGACCCCTTTACCTGCTGAACCATTGGAATAGTCTGTCAGTCAGCTTTTTCATCAGCCATCCTTTCACTGACACAACAGATCCATGAACAGAGATGACATGGTTATGAAGAGAATAGCTACACATAGACCTACTCCATGATCTCTCACTTACCAGTGTTAGTTTAAAGACTGCAAACTGCCTTCGGCAGAAACCATTGCCAAGATACAATGGTATAAAGTGGGTAGGCAGCACGTGAAAATACCAACCATCCAGTTGGTGGTGAATTGATCATATTGGACTCTTAACACACAGGAAAGAGCAGCCATTTATTTAAATAGGATAGGCAGATGTTGGGGGATATTTGATCACAATGTGAACCCCAAGTTTGCATTTCTGCTAATTAAAATTAGCTTGGGTCAGGAGGCGGAGTTAGCAACTAGTTGACAGAAAGTAATCATAGAGCATCAGAGGGCATCTGGAAGAGACAGAGAGACACAACAGAGGTAGTAGGGATTTTAAGGGGCACAGATTTTTTTGTTTTGTTCTGTTTTTGTGGAGCTGAAGGATGCTCTCTTGGGGAGACACCAGAAAGGGCAGAAGGTTACCTACTTGCTACTCAACCTCTCTGAGCTAGCAGATTTTCACCCTTTGAATCTCAAGTCTTATTTGTAATTAGAACAATAGAGATTTAGTTAAAGCTACCTCTAGTGGCAGCGACAGAGCTGGTGTCTGCAGGAGCAGAATTCCCACGGGGCTGCCACGTAAGTGGTCGGGCTGCTGCCAGAGAAGGAGGCCAGTAACTATGGAGTTGCAATTGCTGGCTGAAATAGCAGTAGATTTCAGGCACAGCCACTGTGCCAGAGTTAAAACAACAGGCAGGGATACTCTTCATGAGTTTAACTTCAGGATCTCAGCCAACATGACTATCCAAGGGCTTATAGTTTATAATTATTTTTTAAATTTTATTATTGCTGTGTATATACATATATACATATACAATATATGTGTATTGTGTCTGTGCACAGTTGCACATGTACTGTGTGTGTAGAAGTCAGAGGATAACTCTCAGGAGCTAGCTGGATCTCTTTCAACTAGGGATTCCACAGATCGAATTCAAGTCATTAGGCTTGAACAATCTCACCAGTATATGTTACATTTGATCCACCAACACAGCATTCCACCTAGCATTTTATCAGAACAAGGACCCACTTCACAGCAAAGGAGACATAGGCCTGCTCACATTTCCACAGAACTTTCCGGACCTGTCACGTGGCACACCACCTGGAATCCACTGACCTGATGAGTAATGAAGCAGCCAGCTGACAGCATGGCTGAAGAGTCAGCTTGGAAATGATAACCTGTATAGATAAAGTACTACCTACAGGGGACAGTGATGGCCTAACTCACTGACCATAGTATGGATCTGTCTCGCTAAAAGGAGCATACCTAGGAGTGGGAGTAGAGAAGCATGGGACAGTAATAGTCCTACTTTTCATCAACCCCAGTGACCACTTGGGGAACTTGTCACTTTAATCACATCTATAGGCCACCACGTCAAAGGTCTTTGTTCCCAGTGGGGAATCATTTCTAAAGGGACCACAGCAAGAGTCCTCACTGAAATCCAAATTATAGTAGTATCCAGACACTTCGGGCTCTGTTGCAGAATATCTGTACACTGTGTGAAGATGTGTGGCTGTGACTGGTATAGCAAAAAGCTGAATGGCCAATAGCTAGGCAGCAGAAGATAGGTGGTACTTCTGGGGAGAGAAAGGGAGAGAAGAAGGAATCTAGGCACACAGGGAGTCACCAGCCAAATACAGAGGAAGCAGGATGGTCAGAACAGAGATGAGGTAATGAGCCACTTGGAAGAACATAGATTTAAAAAAATATATGGGTTAATTTAAGTTAGAAGAACTAGTTAGGAACAAGCCTAAGCTAAGGTCGAGTTTTCATAATAATAAGTCTCCTTGTTGTTATTTGTGAGCTGGCAGCCCAAAGAAAAGTCCGACTCTAGAGCCCCTCATGCCAAGGACCAACATTTAATCAGGAACAAGTTGCCTAGAGTAATTGGTTGTCATCCAGAGAGAGCAGCTCTGTCACAACATTGAAACATATGTTTGACGTTGAGATAATCAACATATACAACTCATAGTGTTGGCAGATCCTGAGCAGGTAGAGCAGGAAGGGAAATGGAACACTGCTGGGATTCTGAGGCACTCCACTAGATAAATCACTCAAACTTTCACAAGTGCTCATTCCCAGCAAGGGTCTGGAAGACACAGCACAGAAGGGAGAGGGTCACTGTCTGCTGTGGCAGCAGGGGCGCTGCTCATCCCACCAACCTCTGTCAGTTATTATCATGAAAAGAAATCCTCTAGCATCCTACAGGAGCTGCTCCCAGAACTCAGCTGAGGAAAGAGGCTGTGCCACCACAGGCAACAGACCATCCTGGATGACGTATTGCCCTGCCTCAGTTACAGCGTCTGTCTTCTTTGGATTGCTTCAGCTGAGGAGAGCTGCCTCACTCAAAGGAAGACCTCTTCTGGGTAGTGAGTGCCCACTGATTGACTGACTCCAAATGTTGCTTCTTTCCTGTTCACTCAGCCTTGATTAGATGACTTCTTGAGTATGTCTCTCTCTCTCTCTCTCTCTCTCTCTGTGTGTGTGTGTGTGTGTGTGTGTGTGTGTGTGTGTGTGTGTGTGTGTGCGCACATGCCATGGCACAGGTGTGGAAGTCAGAGGACAGCTTTTAGGAGTTGGCTTTCTCCTTCTGAAACAGAATAAGGTAGAAAGGACCCATTATTGGGTGTTGATTTATTAATTTATTGATTGATTTACTAAAGCACTGCGGGTACTGCCAGTTTGTCAAGCATGACTTTACTTGCTACCCGGAACAGAATGACTTGGAGAAATATCTGAAACAATGGGTCATAGCCTTTAGCAATCTGCTGAATGCCATGTGTACTTCTGCAAAATCTTGCTTACTTGCTTGCTTTCCCAACCTCATGGTTTTAGAGTATAAAACGATAATACAAACTAGACCCGGCATTGAAGGCTTTCAGGAGCTTTGGTCCACCACTGACAGCTCCTCTCTTCCACACTCACTGGTGTTGGAGCGCTTATTCTAGAAAGATTCCTATAATGCTGGTATCCTCAGAGGTCAGAGAGGGGCATTGCATCCCCAGGGATTGGAATGGTTGGTAACTGCCATGTGGGTGCTGGGAATCAAATCTGAGTCCTCTGCAAGAGCAGCAAGTGGTCTTAACCACTGAGCCATCTCTCCAGTACTTGAAGACCAAGATTTTAATACAGGGCTTCATGAGGGGTGTTCAGGATCCAAACTGGAACATATGCATCTTTATATCTTCTATCTGACAGCAACCTTTTTTTTTAAAAAAAACTCCCTTTATTTTTTATAAAGACCACTGATTAATCTGAGATAAATAAATCTCACCATGTATCCCCCACTGGCCTGAAACTCAGAGACACACCTGCTTCTGCCTATGCCTTCTCCCAATTGCTGCTTTTAAAGGCATGTGTCATCATGCCTGGCTGAAGTCCATTTTGATTATGGTAGACCTAATTGATAAGCCAGAATAACTTTCCAACTTAAGAACTTTAATCACATGTAGGCTTTGAAACATAGACATGTTTGAATATTGTTCAGCTTATTGAATCTTGTAATCTTACTGAAAGGTTTTATTTATAAAATGCTTAGGAAGTTCCCTTAGAATTATCTACATGATCCTGTGTGATCTAGAGAAACAATTTCACTTCCTTTATTGAATTCTTTTTAACTTGTAACCCATGCCTAGCACATCCCAGGAAATACGTATAGAGGTGAAAGTCAGCATCCTTGTCTTATTCCTGATCTTAAGGAGTGTCTTGGTTTCTACTGCTGTGATAAAACATCATGACCCCAAAAGCAGCTTGGAGAAGAAAGGGTTTATTTCCAATTATAGTTCAATATAACAGTGCCCTATAGAAGGAATTCAGGGCAGGAATTAGAGGCAGGAACCTGGAAGCCATGAAGGAACACAGATTAATGACTTAATCTCAAGCTCACATTCAGCTCCCTGTCTTATTACTCCCAGGGGTGTTATAAGGGGTGGCACAGCCCATAGTGGTCTAGACCCTCCCATATCAATCTTTAACCATGTAAATGCTACATAGACATGCTTACCCAACAACCTGATGGAGGCATTTTCTTTTTTGAGGTTTCCTCTTTCCAGATGACCTAGCTTGTATAAATTGAAGAAAACAAACAAACAAATGTCACCATCACAAAGAGAAAGCACAAAAGTCTCATCAATTAGCATGATATCAGCTATGGGGTTTTGGTGACGGTATTTTGCCACAGTGAGATCATTCCCTTCTGTTCCGGGTTTGCTGGATTTTCTTTCTATCATTAAGGTGCTGGGCTTTGTTATTTTCCCTGAATTCTATACATGTGGATTTGTGCCTTATAGATTTGATACACTATTTCTATTGTATCCTGATGTTAATTAAATCTTGATTTGCTTTTAGAACACATTCTATGTGAAATATAATTCTTTTTATATGATGCTTCATCTGGGGTATTTTCTTAAGGCATTTTTCATGTATATTCAGAAGAGAAAATATATTTCCTATTTTTGTTATCCTATGAGAGCCCTGTTTGGTTTAGCATCAGGATATTTCTGGCTTTAATACGGCATTGGGAAATGTTTGCTCCTCATGAATTCTTATGAAAAACTGGCACCAATTTCCTTTCAACATTAGGTAGAATTGAATTCAATGGCAAAGCCATCTGTGGCTGAGGCCTTTCTAAAGGAAGTTTTAAAATGACAAACCTCTTTGTCAGACATCTGTCAAGATTTTCTATGTTTTTAAAGAAATTATTCACACAGGGCACGGATCTCAGCACTCAGGAGACAGAGGGAGGTAGATCTCTAAGAGTTCGGAGGCCATCCTGGTCTAGACAAAAACTGAGTCCTGGGGCATTCAGAGCTACATAGTGAGACTTGGTCTTAAACAAATCAAAAATTATTCTCATTTATATAAGTTACCTAACTCATCAGCTTACTTTCATTCATAAAGTTCTTAATTGTCCCTTAACTTTCTACAAACTCTGTGTTGATGGCTACAGCAAATGATTTTAATAATTTGAGTTTGTTTTCTTCTCAGTCTTTCTAACTAAAAGTTTGACAATTTTATTGATCTTTTTAAGGGATCACTTTTCATTCTGTTTACTCTGCTCTCTTTTCCAATGCATTAGTTTTTTTTTTCCCATCTGAACTGTATTAGCTCTTCCATTCTGCTCACTTTATGTTTAATTTCCTTTTCTCAGAATGTTAATGTGAAAGACTAGGTTATTGGTATGTATGAGACCTGTTTCTTTTTAAAATGTAGCCAGTTGTGGTTGAGAGGATTTGGGGGAGGGTATGGGAGTAGAGGAAGGAGGAGAAACTCTGGTCAGATGGAAAATCAATGAATAAATTTAATAATAAAAATTGTGTCATTCAAACTATAAACTTCTCCTTTGCCATAAGACATTTGTATCTGATACATTTAGGGGATGTCTTGTCTTCATTCTACTCATTTGTGAAGCATTTTCCTGTTTCTCCTGTAATTTTCCTTTGCTTCATCTGATACCTGGCAGTGTGGTGTTTCCTTCTGTTGTAAAGCTCAGAAATATTCACAGCTGTGGTGGTCGAAAGAAAATGGACCCCAGTAGGATCAAACATCTGAAGTTTGGTCTTCAGTTGGTAGAACTATTTGGGAAGGATTTGAGGTAGGACCTGTTGGAGGTGTGTCACCAGAGGGCGTGGGGTGGGGGCAGGAGGGTGGACTTTGAGGTTTCAAAAACCAACACCATTCTAGTTGATTCTCTGCCTCGTGGATGTTGCCCCAAGATATGGCCTCTCAGCTACTACTCTAGCATTATGCTTACCTGGCTGCTGCCGTGTTTCTGGTCATGATAGTCTTGGACTAACACTCTGAAACTATAAGCAAGTCCCCAATTAAATGCTTTCCTTTGTAAGTTATCTGGGTCATGGTGTTTTGTAACTAAGACAATGAATTTCTGAATTCTTCATTTTATCAAATACACTAAACTATCAGACACTCATTGCAATCACTACAGAGTTGTCAAATTTGTCAAAATAACGCACTATGGACTGATGGATTTGAACACAATTTACTTACCTTTAGTGCTTTTGTAGAGAAAGGAGTGACTTAAATGGGATGTACAAGTGTAACTCAACCTCCAAAGCCATCTTGGGTGATGATCACAGGTCCATCACAAAACTATAACAAAAGTCTAAAGCTTTCTATTGTGTCACACCTCAATAGGTAAGTGTTATCTTCATGGAAATAAGTTTTAGGAACTTTCTGTCACAGCTAGCATCAACTACATTTTTCCAGAAAGAATTGGAAAAAGACATAAAAGAAATGAGACTATGTGTTCAAAGTCCTCACATAACAGATTGCATACCTCAGCAAAAATCAGAAAGTAGTTAACTGACCGGACATAATTAATCACCTGCTTCTCTCTGCTTGGCTACTGCCAACACCATAAGTGCACTGAATGTAAACCAGGGGTTTTAAAAATCAGTTCAGCCAGTGGGACCACATACTAGTTGAAAAAACCTTCCTGGACTTTCCTCTTTTGAGATATTATCAATTGTTTCCTGTCGAGGTAACTTTTTTTTTTTTTTTAAATTGCAGTAGGTTCAATAGATTTGGGAGTACTTACTTGAAAAGTATATCACTTACTTTTCTCTTTGCTGTGATAAAATACCTACCTACAGAAATTAGCATTTGTTCTGGCTTATCTTTCTAGGGGATCATTCCAGTGCAGCTGAGACCACATGGCAGTTGTCAGAGAAGACTACCAGCTAATGACAAGACAGAGTAGTGGCAGGGGAAGGTTGGGGTATGTGAGGTGTGATCTGTGTTAGGCATGTTCAGGGTAGAAGGTGGAGTCTGTGTCCAGGCATGCTCAGGGTGTGAGGTGTGATCTGTGTCCAGGCATGCTCAGGGGTATGAGGTGTGATCTGTGTCCAGGCATGCTCAGGGGTATGAGGTGTGATCTGTGTCCAGGCATGCTCAGGGTGAGAGGTGTGATCTGTGTCCAGGCATGCTCAGGGGTATGAGGTGTGATCTGTGTCCAGGCATGCTCAGGGTATGAGGTGTGATCTGTGTCCAGGCATGCTCAGGGTGTGAGGTGTGATCTGTGTCCAGGCATGCTCAGGGTGTGAGGTGTGATCTGTGTCCAGGCATGCTCAGGGTGTGAGGTGTGATCTGTGTCCAGGCATGCTCAGGGGTATGAGGTGTGATCTGTGTCTAGGCATGCTCAGGGTGAGAGGTGTGATCTGTGTCCAGGCATGCTCAGGGGTATGAGGTGTGATCTGTGTCCAGGCATGCTCAGGGGTATGAGGTGTGATCTGTGTCTAGGCATGCTCAGGGTGTGAGGTGTGATCTGTGTCCAGGCATGCTCAGGGTGTGAAGTGTGATCTGTGTCCAGGCATGCTCAGGGTGTGAGGTGTGATCTGTGTCCAGGCATGCTCAGGGTGTGAGGTGTGATCTGTGTCCAGGCATGCTCAGGGGTGGGAGGTGGAGTCTCTGTGTGTGTCCAGGAATGCTCAGGAAGCAGAGCCTGAACAGGAAGTGGGACTGCGATATAACACCCACAGGCCTGCCCCAGTGACTCACTTCCTCCGGAGAGCCTCCACCTCCTTAATGTTCCATAACCTTCCCAGACAGCACCACCAGCCAGGAAACAAGTGTTCAAACAGGCAAGCCGACGGAGGACCATTTCATTAAACTACAAGCAATTGTCCTGGCCAGCTTCTTCAGATTCAGTAGTCAAAAATCTGAAAAGGGAAGAAAAAGCAACTCAGATTCACACTAATCTTACCCTGTGTGTGAGTACTGTCTTAACCAAACAGAAATATAAGAACATTTCCCTTAAAAATTAAACCCCACTTTTATGCGAAATCTCATATACACATTTTGCATTAT
Organism: Cricetulus griseus; assembly: GCF_003668045.3. NCBI lineage: Eukaryota > Metazoa > Chordata > Mammalia > Rodentia > Cricetidae > Cricetulus > Cricetulus griseus. The sequence goes on along the minus strand of NW_023276807.1, from coordinate 214,287,040 downwards.
CTATATTACCTGTAATTAAAAAAAAATCATCTCAGATCCAGTTTTTCCTAGTAAGTGGTTTAGGGAATAGAGAGATGGCTCACAGGGTAAGAGCACTTGCTGCACCAGCAGGATTCCAGCTCCTAGCACCCACACACATTAGGGAACTTACAAACACCGGTGACTCCAGCTGCAGGGAATCCTACACATACTTCTGGCCTCCACAAGCACCCAAATGCGTATATACATGTGTACATGTACACACACAAATATGAATACATTAAAAATACATCTTTGCTAGGCGATGGCGGCACACACCTTTAATCGAAGTGCTCAGGAGACAGAGGCAGGCGGATCTCTGTGAATTCAAGGCCAACCTGGTGTACAAAGTGAGTTCCAGAACAGCCAGGACTGTTACGTAGAGAGACCTCATTTCAAAAAACAAAATTAAAAAAAAAGTTTTAGAACTAAAATGTGTTTGCCTGAATGGATGTTGTCAGTGCATATGCTCCCATTATCAACTGCTTTTCTTACATAATCAGGAAGCTGAGAAATAGCTTACTTTTCTACAGGTACAGACAATGGGGTTCAAATTTGTTTTTTTGTTATCATAAAGTCTACTCGGTGTTTAAAGATTTGTTCATCTTCAGTTTATCTGTATGTCTGTCTGCATGTATGTATGTGTACCATGTGCATGTCTAATGCCTGCAGAGACTAAAAGAGGACATCAAATCTGGAACTGGAGTTAGAGTTGGTTGTGAGCCACTCAATGTAGGTGTGGTAACTCAACTCAGGTCCTATGCAAGAGCAGCCGTCATTCTTAACCACTGAGCCATTAACCCAACTCTACCTTTCCTTAATTTACATTTTATTTATGCTTACCTGTTTTATTTGGTCTCTATGGAGCTCATATTTTTTCCAGGAATTTTTTATTTTGAGACAGGATTTCTAACTGTGTAGACCATGCTGGCCTGGAACACACAAAACTCTGCCTGCTTCTGCCTGAGTGCTGGAATTAAAGGCATGAGTCACTATGCCTGGTTCCTCAGAAACTTTTAACCGTAAAAGGTATACATTGAAAATAATCACTGTAAGACACTATGTAGCAGTAAAGAGAGTTTTAATTCATAAATTTATATTGCTTCTTGTAGAATTACAATTTCCATTTTGCATGGCTACTCTATGTAGAAATTCACTGAGTTGTACATTCCTGGGGTCTAGTTAATTTAGGTATAAATTTGTGTATGTATGTGTGTATAATTTTTTATAATAAAGTTCAATTTTTTAAATTAAAAAAGTTAGGGATGGAAATGTCCTTCTGAAATAAATACCTTTTTGTTTGTTTATTTGTTTTTTGAGGCAGGGTTTCTTTGTGTAACAACCCAGTCTCAGCAGTTTAAAAGTGCAAAGTCTGTTCGGGGACTCAAGGTTTGTTCTAGGACTCAGTCTCTTAACTGTAACCCCATATAAAAGCAAAGATTAATTACACACTTGCAGCACAATGGCACAGAACATACATTACTACATGAAAGGGAGGAAAAGTAGCATGGGGGGGGGGAGCAGAGAATAGCCACGTTCCTTAAGATTGGTCTCCAGCCCAGTTGCAAAGGTTTCCCTCTGAAACCCCTTGAGCTGGTCCACACTGCTCTTGGCAATTTTGTCTTCCAATATCCTATAAGAATGCACCATTAAGCCCTAATTACAATATTTAACCTCTTCTCTAGTCTTCCCTAGTCCAAAGTCTTCTCATTGCTCCAAACCCAGCATGATCAGGCCTGTCACAGCAAGACCAGAGCTCTTTGGTACTACATCTGTCCTAATTACTGGGAAGAGACACCATGACCAAGGTGACCAAGCCCAAGAAAGGGTTTAATGTGTTTATATAGTTGCAGAAATCGAGTCCATAACCATCATGATGGGTAGCATGGCAGCAGGCAGGCCAGCAGGATGCTGGGGCAGTACCTAAGAGCTTACATCTGATCCACTGGCATGAGGCATGAGGTAGAGAGAGAAGTATGGTTTGAAAAGGGACACACACACACACACACACACACACACACACACACACACAGAGAGAGAGAGAGAGAGAGAGAGAGAGAGAGAGAGAGAGAGAGAGAGAGAGAGAGAGAGAAAGAGAGAGATATCTAACTATTTCTATTTGTCCTATTGTGTAACATGAAAGCCCTTTTTTAGGCACTTAAATTGATGTCCACACATTTTCCCAGTTCCTGGACTCAGACACGTGGATCTAGCCCATGTGAATGCCTAGTCTCCACCAATGAAAGGAAAGCATTATCCGATAGCAAAGACTAATGTGACAGCCTCACTCTTCAGTACTGTTTGCCATGGTTGCTCTTACACCTAGACCCTGGGAGGTGAGGCTGGAGCAGAGGGAGGGTGTGCCCACTTCACAATGGACATTCTGTCATGGAATGAGGTGAGAGCTGACCTGTGACATAACTGCCACAGCTGGTCTAGCCAAGCTCAGTCACTAACTGCCATTAGCCAAGTAAGGGCTATGCAGGGTGATGGGAAGATGAGAAGAAAGCATCCAAGAACTTTGGGAAGTCTACGCAATCCTCTTCCTCTCCAGACTTCTCCACTGTGTATTTTTCCATCCGGTGTTCACCTCTTCCCATCTCAGCCTTCCAGTCTTCACCCTGCTCTCCGTGTCAATCCTCTGTCTGTTTTCTGCCCTACTTCTTTCCCTCCTCTAAAGAACACTTCCTACTTCCCCACCTTAATGATGGCTATGCCCAGCTCCTCCTGTGTAACCAAACTTTCCACTAAGCGCCCTGCTATCTTCCAACCCTCTCCCTCTTCGTCTACCCTCATTGCTACCTCTCCCATACGATCACTGCTGGAGAGTTGCCTCATCTCTCATTCCCGTCAGGAAGTTGGCTACCCTCAGCTACACTGGGTAAGTCTAAAACCTCACACAAGGGATCCTTGCATGTGGTTCACTTCTGCCCTGATTTCTGCACTGATTTTTTTCTCTGACTGATTCTAGCTCTATCCAAGAAAAGACACTTTTTAAAGAAATCAGATCCTAAGAAGGCTTTCCCACAGTCATCAGAAAGCCTTCTTCAAAGGGATCCACACATAGTTTCTGAATGTCTTTCAGCATATCCTCCAGGAGTTGAATAGGAATTCTCCAGACACAGAGCCTGAAATTGGAGGAGACAGATGGGACTCCACAACCTTGGTAAGCATGGCTTAGTGAGCACTAGGAAGCTCAGTGGTGCTCCTGGTGACAACCAAGAGGATCAGGAGCCAGCCTGGCCTGAATCATGGTTCTAGGCTGAGCTTAAAAGTACGTTATATTGTGGGGAAATTATTTTTCTTTTGTTGGGAGTAGATTTTTGCCCTCATATAATATCCTGATTACAGTTTCCTCTCCCTTTACTCCTGACTCCTCCCCACTTCTCCTCCTATGCATCCCCACACTCTTTCTTTCTCTCACTAGAAAACACAAGGCTTTTATGTGATAATAGTCAAAGAAGATAAAACAAAACTAACACATTGGAATTGGACAAGAGAAACAGAAGGAAAAGAGCCCAAGAGAAGGCAAAAGAATTAAAGATTCATTAGTTTACACATACGGACATGCCATAAAAATACTAAACTATGAGCCAAAAGATATATACAAAGAACCTGTAGGGCAAAAAAAAAAAAAAACAAATAGAAATAAAAATAATGAGATAAAATTTAAAAAGGCAGAACCCTGACATGACATTATGTGACAAGGAACCTCCAAAGAAGCCTTTGAATTCATTTTCTGTTGACCACCCACAGCTGGGTGTCTGTCTTACCCTAAAACATAACTTGTTTCTCCAGTGGCACCCTTGGAAGAAGTTTTCATTTGCAAGTGTTTATCAACTTCTGGGTTAGGTATGGGGGCATGTGTCCACTTCTGTCTTCTCTAGAGCCCCATCCCAAGCAGACTTGGTTAGGCCTGTGTATGCTGCCTCAGCCTGAGTTCCTATGAGCACGATCATGTTGACTGAGGAGCAACATGGTTGTCTTGGTGTCTTCTATCCTCTCTGGCTCTTAGACTCTTTTCACATCTTCTTCCATACGTTTCTCAGAGCCCTGATAGAGTATTTGATGGACACATCTTGTTTAGGGGTGAGCATTTCCAGGTCTTTCTCTGTATACTTATGGCTGTGTGTCTCTGTATTTGTTCCCATCTGCTGCAGGAGGAAGCTTCTCTGATGGTGTCTTTACAAGGCACTGATCTATGACAACAGCAGAATGTCATTTCATTACTGTTTTTGTCTGTTGTTTTCTTCCTTCCTTCCTTCCTTCCTTCCTTCCTTCCTTCCTTCCTTCCTTTCTTTCTTTCTTTCTTTTTTTTGAAGAGTATTATTTGGTTTTCCCTATGTTCCTAGGCTATCTAGTCTCAGGTGGGTCACCCAAACAGTGTCAGATATAGGTTCCATATTTCACTGAAGTGGTAGGTCTTCAGTGAAATAAGATACTGGCTAGTTACTCCTACAAACTTTGTGCCACCACTGCACTAGCATATCTTGCAGGCAGGACACCACTGTAGACCAAAGGGTCTATGGCTAGGTAGGTGTTTGTTTCTCCTTTGGTAACATGTAGAGACCTACCTGTACCCAAAACACTAGACTATAGTGGTGAAGGCCCTAAATAGCACCAGCTTGACTTCTCCTTCTTCATTGTTTTGTGTAGGTGTTGTCATCAGCAATGAAACCTTACTGTCAGTTTGTGGAGAGCAACCTATAGTCTCGGCCACAGTGCAGGTTGTTTGGGGGTCCCCATGGGACCCCTCTGGCCAACAATGCAACTAGGTGTAACCCAATCCTGGTACTGGAAGCTTCATTTGGTGATGAGATGGTCACTTGGGGCTCTATCTTCCCCCATTATTCAGAAATGTCATTTAGATCACCTCCATGAATGTATATATTTTAGGAAGCTTCCACTGCATTCGGTTTCCATACTATCTATTAGTATTCAGGCATCTGTACTGGCCTGTCCCTGGGGTTCTGACAGGATATGCCCTCATCTGAAGCCACACCTGTGTATATTCACTATGTTCCCTTTTAAAAGGGACCTGCCTACCTCCCATCTTTCTCTCTCTTTCTCTCTCTCCCCTTCTTCTCTCTCCTGCTCTCTTCCTCCCTCTCTCTCCCCATCTTTCCTTTCTCTCCTCTCCTGCTGCTTCTGTCTCCAGAGGCTGGTCTCCCCCATTCCCTTTCCCCTTTATATGATCCCATTCCCTAATTAAAAAAAAAAAAACTCTTCTTGAACCCTGTCACATGCCATCTTTCTCTCTCATGCTGCTTTTCTTAAATTACGACACCATCCCTTAAATGAACCTTGATTTTAGCTATTTCTCCTCATATTCCTTCCATTCTCCCATTCTCTCTCCCTTTCTACTTGATCTTATTGGTCCAGATCCCCCTCTTACATCCATAACTTTCTATTTTATTTCCCTTTTCTAGGGAGATCTATCTGTTCCCCTTAGTCCCTTACTCTATATCTAATATCTGTGGCTCTACAGGTTGCATATTGGTTATCATTGACTTAACAACTAATATCCACATGTAAGTGAAAAACCCAACAAATTTTCTTTCTAGTTCTGGGTTCCTCATTCAGATATTTTTTTTTACTTCCATCCATTTGCCATTTACCAAAAGATTTCATTTTTTAATGGCCGAGTAACACTACATTGTGTAAATGTACCACATTTTCTTTATCCATTAATCTGTTTAAGAATGGATGCTACCAATTTCTGGCTGTTATAAAAAAGCAGCAGTGAACGTTGTTGCAGAAATGTTTCTGTGGTAGGATGAAGTGACTTTTGGGTCTATGCCCAAGAATAGTATAGCTGGATGATGACTTACATGGATTCTCATCTTTTGAAGAATCACCATATTGCTTCTACAGTGGCTATACTAGTTTGCACCCCACCAGTAATGGATGAGCGTTCCTTTTAGTCAATATTGTCACCAGCACGAGCTGTCACCTGCTTTATTGATTATTCTTTCTGACCCATGTAAGATGAAAAACCAGTGTAGTTTTGATTTGCATTTCCCTGATGTCTCCCTTTTCATTTCTAATTTTGTTAATTTGGATATTATCACTATACCTTTTAGTTACTTTGGATAAGGGTTTGCCAATATTCATTTTTCTCAAAGAACTAACTCTTTGTTTCATCAAATCTTTTTTTTTGTCATTCTTTTTTTCTTTCTCTCCATTTTTATTTAAATTAGAAACAAGATTATTTTACATGTCAACCCCAGTTCCCTCCTCTCCTCCCCTGCCCACTCCGCAACTAACACCCTACCTATCCCATACCCTTTCTGCTCCCCAGGGGGGGTGAGGCCTTCCATAGGGGGTCTTCAGAGTCTGTCATATCCTTTGGGACAGGGCCTAGGCCCACCTCCTTGTGTCTAGGCTCAGGGAGTATCCCTCCATGTGGAATGGGCTCCCAAAGTCTATTCTTATGCTAGGGATAAGTACTGATCAACAAAAGGCCCCATATATTTCCGACGTCTCCTCACTGACACCCACATTCATGGGGTCTGGATCAGTTCCATGCTGGTTTCCCAGCTATCAGTCTGGGAACCAAGAGTTCCCCCTTGTTCAGGTCAGCTGTTTCTGTGGGTTTCACCAGCCTGGTCTTGACCCCTTTGCTCATCACTCCTCCTCTCTGCAACTGGATTCCAGTTCAGTTCAGTGTTTAGCTGTGGGTGTCTGCTTCTACTTCCACCAGCTGCTGGGTGAAGGCTATAGGATGGCATATAAGTCAGTCATCCATCTCTTTATCAGGGGATGGTATTTAAGGTAGCCTCTCCTCTGTTGCTTAGATTGTTAGTTGGTGTCATCGTTGTAGATCTACAGACATTTCCCTAGCTCCTGATTTCTCTTTAAACCTATAATGGCTCCCTGTATTGTGGTATCTCTTATCTTGCTGTCCTCTATTCTTCCTCCAGCTCCAACTTCCTGCTCCCTCATGTTTTTGTTGTTCTTTTATTGTTTCTTTTTTATTTATTTCAGCCCTGAGTTTCTTACCATGGACTCCTTTTGGGTATGATTTCTTCTTTTGGTTTAGAGCTCTCGGGTGCAGCCATCCTGTATATTAAAAAAAGTGGACACCGTTCTCAGAAATAAATAAGGATTTATTGATTTCACACAGAACTGATTCCCAAGCAAGGAAAGTTAAGAGGAAGGAAGACATTTTATACGGACAAAGGAATTAGTACTCAATGAGGAGAAAGAATCAAATAGGTTTATCTGCATAGAAAAGAGGTGACAAGTTGCTTGAAGAAAATGATGATAAAAATGAAAGTGGAAGTAGGTGAGTCTATTTTCACTGGAGATTTCACCCTCCCCTTATCAGAAGTGCAAATCAGCAAGGACACAGCTCTACTCAATCATTTGTTTCCTGTGTCAACAGCAGGTCATACATTCTTCTCAAGCTCATGATAGGCCACAGTCAGGCTCAAAGCACATCTTAAAAACTGAAAAGAATAGAAATCAAAGTGTCAGCTCTCAAATCATAAGAGGTTAAACTAGAAACTGGCCCCAAGAGATAAAAGTTTACTGGGTACTTAGAGATGAATTTGTCTATGCAGGTTAAGGGGGAAAGAAAGAATTCTCAAGAGGAATTTAATTAACAAAATTGTAAGCAAATAACTTTAAAAGCAAAGGTTGTGGGCTGAAGAGCTGATTCAGCTCTTACAGGGGATGCAGGTTTGGTTCCCAGCATCCACAGCTATCTGGTAAGCCAGTTCCAGGGAATCTGATGCCTCTTCTGGCCTCCTGGGTATCATAAGGTTCACATACATGCACTCTCACACACACATATACACATAAAGAAATCTTTAAATCAAAAATCATATAAGTGTATTGCATGCGCTCAAAGATGATCCGTAGGCCGTAATGCTAAGATTTCTTTATTCAGATAAACACCAGCCCAAATGCAATGCGTGCCCAGAGGCTGAAAGCTAGCGTGGCCAGAGAGAGGGGAACTCCACATGTTCGCAGCCTCTTTTTATTTTATTTTATTTTATTTTATTTTATTTTATTTTATTTTATTAGTTCTAGTTAGGAAAGAAGCTTATTTCAAGTCCCTTCTCCCTCTCCCTCCCCTCACCCCCATCCCTCCTCCCCCACCCCCAGCCACCCCCCACCCCATCCACCCACCACTCCCCAGGCAGGGTAGGGCCCTCAATGGGGGCTCTGCAAAGTCCACCAAGTCTTCCTATGCTGGTCCTGGGCCCTTCCCCATGTGTCCAGGGCCAGAGTGTAACCCTTCATGTGGGATGGGCTCTCAAAGTCCCTTCTTCACCAGGGAAAAATACTAATCCACCACCAGAGGCTCCCTGGAGTGCAGAGGCCTCCTTATTGACGTCTATGTTCAGGGGTCTGGATCAGTCTTGTACTGGCCTCCCTGACAGCATCTGGGGTCGATGTGCTCTCCCTTGTTCAGGTCAACTGTTCCTGTGGGTTTCTCCAACCTGGTACAGACCCCTTTGTTCTTCATTCCTCCCTCTCTTCAACTAAATTCCCGATTTCGGCTCAGTGTATATATGTGGATGTCTGTCTCTGCTTCCTTCAGCCACTGGGTGAGGGCTCTAGGATGGCATAAAGAGAAGTCATCAATCTCATTTTAGGGGAAGGGCTTTTGGGTTATCCTCTCCACCATTGCCTGGATTGTCAGATCCTGTCATCCTTGTAGGTCTCTGGAGATCTCCCTGGTTCCAGATCTCTTCTCGGACCTATAGTGGCTCCCTCTGATATGGTATCTCTCATCCTGCTCTCTTTCCTCTATTCTTCCCCCAACTCAATGTTTCTGCCCCTCCATTTCCTCTCCTCTTCTCTTGCTCTTATTGTAGCAGCTCCTTCCCCCCGTACCCTCATGCCCCCAATTAGTTCGGGAGTTCATGCCACTTCCATTCCTGGGGACCATTTATCCCTTAGAGTCCTTCATGTTTCCTAGTTTCTTTGGTGAAGAGCATTATAGACTGGTAATCCTTTGCTCTATGTCTAAAATTCATATATCAGTGAGTACATACCATGTTTGTCTTTTTGTGACTGGGTTACCTCACTCAGGATGGTTTCCTCTAGTTCCATCCATTTGCCTGCGAATTTCAAGATTCCATTGCTTTTTTCTGCTGAGTAGTACTCCATTGTATAGATGTACCACATTTTCTCAATCCATTCTTCAGTTGAGGGGCATCTAGGTTGTTTCCAGGTTCTGGCTATTACAAACAATGCTGCTATGAACATGGTTGAACATATGTCCTTGTTGTATGTACATGCCCTATTTGGGTATATACCCAAGAGAGGAATAGCTGGATCTTGAGGTAGACTGATTCTCATTTTTCTGAGCAACTGCCATACTGATTTCCAGAGTGGTCTTACAAGTTCGCACTCCCATCAGCAATGGAGGAGTGTTCCTTTTTCTCCACATCCTCTCCAGCATAGATTGTCATTGGTATTTTTTATTTTAGCTATTCTGACATGCGTGAGGTGGTATCTCAGAGTTGTTTTGAGTTGCATTTCTCTGATGGCCAATGATTTTAAGCACTTTCTAAGTGTCTTTCAGCCATTTCAGATTCCTCTGTTGAGAATTCCCTATTTAGTTCTGCACCCCACTTTTTAATTTCATTGTTTGGTGTTTTGGTGGCTAGCTTCTTGAGCTCCTTATATATTTTGGAAATCAGTCCTCTGTCAGATGTGGGATTGGTGAAGATCTTTGAAGTCTCTTGGCATCATCTTCGACCTCCCCTGACCACGCCTTTGTGGGCGTGGCCAGGCACACCTGTAGGGACTACTAGGAGGTGGGGCTATAGTGTCTCCCTACATAAGTGTGTCTGGATGGTAAAATTAAAATAAGACAAATCCCAAAGAAATAAAACTAGATAAATTTACACAAAAAGAGAGATACCTTGAATAATTCTATGTAGATTATTGAAATTGAGTCAATTATTATCTGTAAACTCATGACATGTCTTTGTGATAGAACACTTGCTAAGCATGTTGTTGGTTCTTCAATATTATCACAAAATTAGAGCTCATCCAAACAGAAAATACCAACCCTAGGTTGAGGCACTGATGGGTTCTATCAAACATTTTCAGAACAAATGTTGCCAGATGCAGAGATGGCATTTGATACAGTAACTAGCAACATAGACAGCATTTACAAGCCCAGGCTGATGCAAATATTCCTCAATCACCTTGATGTATACCATCTGTGCCTTAGCCAGCCATGAAGTTTCCACAAATTTCACAGCTGTGCCTGGCCTCAAAACCTTTGTGAACCAATTTCCCACAGCTGGTCTTTTCCAGTGCTCTCTCATGACTCTTAAAGGGGTTTCCATATCTGCAAAAATACTCAAAGCTTAATGTTAGCTCCATGGCAAAACATTTTTACAGAGGACAAATGGGACAATGATATGAAGTCCTGAACCGCCATCCCAGGGTGAAGCACTCTGAAAGGCCACTGCCATCAGTTTATGTTACTAAAGCAAACCATTATCGAGGTCCAATACAGCATAAGATGCCTAGTTGTTGGACTGCCACACCCAACACTCTCACCTGGTCTCCAGACATGCTTCTCATTCCTATAAACTCTGAGAGGAGGTTTTAGCTGCTTAGTTTGACCTGGGACAAAGGAGGAAGAGTTGCCCATCTCTTTGGTTATGCCTGCACCCAACTTCTTGGCTATACCTGCTTGGCAGTCTGAGCAAATGCCTCCCTGGTCATTGGGACTGACAATCTGGGCTGTTGCCTGCTGCCAGCAAGGAGGGCTGGTGGACCCATGGCCAGCTGCCTGCTGCCAGCACACAGGGATGATGGACCCATGGCCAACATAACAGCACAGCGGCAGCAAGCTGATGCCTTAACTGGCCATCCCTTCTACTGAAAGTCTCTGGCTGGGTGCATAATCTCTGTGCCCAGGGGAGAAATGCACACATTTACTCAGGAGTGAAAACCCCCAGGTCAAGTTGAAAAATTTTCAACTCCCTTGCTCTAGCATCTTACCTGTCAGCTGATAATTACTATCTGTCATGTTTGGGGGGGCACTGGTGACTAAGGTACACCTTGTCCCAATTTCTACCATATCCCAATTTTGGGGGAACCAATCATTTAACAATTCAAAACAGGATGTCCTGTCACCTGCAGAGTCCTCACCTTCAGGCACCACTGAATAAATTGTGGAAGTAGTTACCTAGTTTTCATTCCGCATTGTCTCCTTCCTCCACAGCAGCTGGTATAGTTCAGTTCATAAAGCCCACCAAAACCCTGCCTCTATCACCAGGCCTTGCTGAACCAACCTCTTCCTCTAATCTCTAGTTAATACAGTCCTATCTTGCTCAGTGACCAGGGTGTCAAACAAAGCCTGATCCATAGACAGACAGAGAGCCATGTCAAACTTCTATCAGCAGATGCTCAACCCTCAGACTATACACTTTCAAGTCACCTTTTATTCATAACTCATAGCAGAGACCATAACATTGCTCCTATCAAACTCATCCTTGCTTTTTTCCTTATCTTACCAACTCTACCAACTGTTGCCAAAATTATTTCACTTGGGAAAATGAACACGGTAGACTAGGTCCTAAAAATAAGTCAAAACATAATTCCACCACAGTCAGTCATGAAGAACCAATGAGTTTATTGGAATTACATACAGAGCACAGTGAGGTTCCTGACAGGTCTGGGTATGACACCAAAGCATCTTCACTGGAGTCTTCCACAGCATGGATGATGGCTTCCACATGGTTGCACAGATGAAGCTCCCTCCAGTTTGTTTTTCCCAGCCTATATAATATAGCCTCTCCCCAAGACTCAAGTCCACAGGTTACATCATTTCCAAGCCTTTATATCATAGCCCTTCCTCAAGGCTCCAAGTCCACAGGTTACATCAGATAGAAAACCCAGGAGATCAATAGTGAACTTCATATGGAAAAATAAAAAACCCAGAATACCTAAAACAATCCTTTACAATAAGGGACTTCTGGAGGTATCACCATCCCTGACTTCAAGCTCTACCATAGTGATACAATAATAAAAACAGCCTGGTACTGGCATAAAAACAGACATGTGGAATATAAGACCCTGATGTAAATTCACACACCTATTAACATCTGATTTTTGGCAAAGAAGCCAAAATTACACAATGGACAAAAGAAAGAATCTTCCACAAATGGTGCTGGCATAACTGGATGTTGACATGTAGAAGAATGCAAATAGATCCATATCTATCACCATGCACAAAACTCAAGTCCAAGTGGATCAAAGACCTCAACATAAATCCAGTTACACTGAACTTGGTAGACGAGAAAGTGGGACAGTTGTGTAGCTTGAACTCGTTATAAGGCTCCTAGCCATGAGATCAGGACCTGCCCCCAATGCTTAACTGGCTTTTGAGAACCTGTTCTCCATGCTGGATTACCTCACCCAGCCTTGAGGCAAGGGGAGGAACTAGGTCCTGCCTCAAGTGATGTGCCATACTTTGTTCAAGTCCATGGGAGGCCTGCCCCTTTCTGAATGGAGACAGGAGGAGTGGAAAGGGAGGGGTTGTAGATGGGGGAGGATCTGGGAGGGGAGGGAGGGGAAACTTGGTTTGGTATGTAAAATAGATGAAAAATTATTTAAATAAAATTTTATAAAGTTATCAAATTCATGAGAGCTAGACTTAACAAACACACCAATGTATTCCTTAGCATCACTTAAAGGACCATAGACCAGTCAAAGGAAGCTGCGTCACTGAAAAGCCCCCAAAGCACAGATGATGAAACATGAAAGTTGTGTTCCTTTTACTCTCTGCATGACTTGGAGGCAGCTACACAAGCCATAGAGTCTCTCTTTCCCAGTAGTCCTTACTACTTATAACCTTGGGGAGGGGACTTGTGAGTCTCCTAAGTTTCTCTTTCCCTGACTTGAGGTTATTTACTTCCCGAGGCTCATGAGGCTGTCATATAATACTCTACGCCCTTCTTCTGGATTTTATATTCTTCCCCCTCTCCCCAGATGAGCCCTGAACCTTGGAGGTGATATAGAGAATTATTTCCCTCCACTTATGGCTAAACACTCTACTACAGAGTCACCTTTTCTTAGGAGCCTCTGTGTCACACCATCTTCTGCAAAAAGGAGCCTTCCTTCCAAGACACATTGTAGCCGGCAGCAATGTTGAAGCCTGGGCTTAGGCACATGAGCTTTAGAAAGCAGTTTGATAGGAGCATCACATCCATTCCACAGACAATAATAGTTACTTTCCCAAGAGGCCCTTGTCTTCCCTAGTACAAGTGTTTTGTCCTGAGTTAGAGCAGCAGACATGAATTCCTTCCTGTGGGTGGAGTGGACCTTAAAATACAATTGGAAACTCATTTTTGCATTCATAACGTTCTTGCCACCATACCAGTGGATACATCTTGTCTAGCATTTGGCACTGTGACCAGGAAGGTATATAGCTGAGCAGGAATGTTGGCAACAATTCTACCATAGCAGCCAGCATGGCCCCTTCTGGCACTATGAATGGTGGCCAGCATGGCCCCTTCTGGCCCTATGAATGGTGGCCAGCAGACAGGGAGCTTACAAACAATGGCAGTAGAAATCCCCTTGGTCATTTTGTGAGACTGGAGTCCCCCCAGGCTGACAATCTACAAGGAAATAGCCTGTGGATGGTTCTGAAATTTTCACTATATATTCATAATGTTCATAACTATGTATTCATATATATATATAGTGAAATTAAGTTGACAATCACATTTATTGGATTAGGGCTTCAACATCTGAAATGACACAGATCACCCAACAGACTCAATCAGTCCTAGGTTCTAAGGAAGATGCTTTGGTGGAGTAAGTCTAGAGATCTGGAGAACATGCATTCCAGGCTGACATGGGCTGCCTTTTCTTTACAGGGACAGTCAGGATAAGTAGATAGTTGAGGTTAGGCTGTTACAAAGCTCTATGATGCAACAAAGCTGAGTCTCTCCCCTTGCCTACCCTTCTCATGTTTTCTTAATGGGTATTGTACCCAAAGCTAGCAATGCCACCTATTTAGGAGCGTGTAGATTATAACAGGTTTCTCTAGACCAAGGAATTGGGCTTTTGTTTACTTGTTGAAGTCTCATAGCAGTGTTCTACTGTCAAACAGCAATCTCATGGCTTGTGAGACTGTCATTTTCCATTTATGAAAAGTGCTTTTTTTTTTAAACAAACCCAACATACTTTTTGTTATTGATTGAGTGTTCTCATGCTTACAAAAATGATTAAATTTGTTCTTGGACAATTTCATACATGAAAATAATGCATTCTGATTCTCTCATCAACAATCTTACCTCTTTTCTACCTGTTACACCACCTTCTTTTTTAAATTTTTTTAAAGATTTTATTTATTTGTATACAACATTCGACTTCCATGTATATCTGCACACCAGAAGAGGGCACCAGATCTTATAACGGATGGTTGTGAGCCACCATGTGGTTGCTAGGAATTGAACTCAGGACCTATGGAAGAGCAGTCGGTGCTCTCAACCGCTGAGCCATCTCTCCAGCCCCCCACCTTTCCTTCTTATAGAAGCCTATTTCCAACATTCATGGGCTTTTGTTTGTTTTGTGTCCCAGTGGTTATAACCAGAGCCCTTGGTAACTGTGGCTCAATCACTTAATAAATATGATTAGTCCTAGTAGCAACGGACAAGTGGCTTAGGAGGGGGGAGGATGATATAGGTATTTCAATTTTCTGGGTTTAAAGTTGGATGCAAGTTATTAGTTGGGTTACTTTAATTAACAAACCATTTGTTACTCAGATTCTCTCACATGAAGAAGAGACAATGAATTCCTGACATAATATTATGAGATAAGGAACTCAAAATGCCTTTGAGTTTCATTCTCTGCTGGCCATCTATGGCTGAGTGTAGGGGAAGCCGTAGCCACGCCTATTTAGGGGCTGGCTACAGGTGTGCCTGACCAAGCTTGAGAGGGCGTAGAGTGACTGCGTTTTCTCTTTCGGTTTCCCTTTGGTACTTGCTGGACAGACTGCTGCCATGCTGGCTGGCTAGGTCGCTCTGTAAGTAAGGCTTTACCCTATTAAATACCCTTATATTTCCACTTGGCTCCATATTGGTAATTTCCCACTATAGCTGAGCACACAACCACCCTTACCAATAGTTTGTTTCTCCAGTTAGAATCTTTTGGAGGAAACTAAATTTTCATTTGCAAGTAGTTATCAATGAAGATGGCTTCTGGATTAGTGATACATGCATTTGTCCATGTCTCCTTTCAGCTCTAGGGTCCCAACTGGTGCATATCTATGAAGACCCTGTGCATGTTATCCCAGTCTCTATGAGTTCATATGTGTTTGGATCATGTTGATTTGGAGGGATTTGTTTGCTTGGTGTCCTTCATCACCTCTGTCTCTTATATTCTTTCTACTCTTCAACAGGATTCCCTGAGACCTGAGGGGAGAGATTTGATGAAGACATTCCATTTAGGGCTGAGTTTTCCAAGGTCTCTCACTCTGAGTAATGTCTGGCTGTGGGGAGCAGCTTATCTGATAACTGAGAAAGCACTGATCTATGAGTATGGCAGAATGTCATTAGGAGTCATTAGGAGTCATTTTATCACTTGTTTTTAGATGGTAGTATTTGATTTTCCCATCAGTTCCTGGGTTATCTAGTCTCAGGTTCTTGGTCATTCAAGCAGTGTCAGGAGGTATCAGTTCCATCTCATGAAGTGAAGGCTCTATGTAGGCACCACCTCAACTTCAAGTTCAGTGAGTTTTATAGGTGTTGTCTTCTGCAATGGGGCCTTGGAGAGATCAATGTATAGCAACAGCCTAGACTGTTTGGGGGTTTCCATGTGACCCTTCTGGCCAACAACTCAGTTAGATATAACCCAGTCCTGGTACCAGAAGCTTCGTTTGGTAACAAGAGATAGCTAGTAGGCCATCTCCATTATTTGGTAATTTCATTTAGATTGTCTTCATATATGTGTGTATTTTAGCAAGTTTCTACTACTGTATTGCTTCAAATGGCCCTTCTTTTGCTGCCTTTCCCTAAATTCCTTCCTTTGTGCCCCTCTTCCTTGTCCCTCCCACTTGATCTCCTGTTACAGCACCCCCCATCCCATCCATCTATAACTTATTTTCCTCTCCTAGGGAGATCTACTTGTCCCCACCTAATCCCTTACTCTGTACTTAACATCTGGGGTACCATTGTCTCATTGACTTAACAGCTAATGGGACATTGGTATTGATATTGGACAATACAGAGGTGAGCACTAAAGTCCTAATGTCAGTTTATTAGAAAATTATTTCAAAACAATAAATGCAGAATTTTGCCAATCTATGAACAGAAGGGAAAGAGGGTTGGGATGATGCAAGTTACCCCAAATTAGAAAAATATGATTGTCCAGTGTCTTAGTTAGGGTTTCTATTGTTATGAAGAGACACCATGACCATGGCAAATCTTATAGAGGAAAAACATTTAATTGGGGTGGCTTCCATATTCATTTAGAGGTTTAGTCCATTATTCTCATCGTATAATATGGCACTGTCTCTAGGTAAACCATTCCATGAAAGTCCCAACTATGAAGCTAAAATATGGAGATGGAAGATGGCCGTCTTAAGCAGCATTGGGGCAGTAACCTTCTATGGAATACCCAAAAGATGCATGGTCCAGGAGAACAGTAGTTCATTTCAAATCAACAAATGTGAAGCAATACTATGTCAGCATGAATAAAATAATTATATTCACTTCAACCTGCCTACTGTCTGGCCACCAATATTTTTCCACACCGAGGTTTTGGCATCTAACACCTTCCCTCACTCAATCCCTGACAACCAATTCTTCTCCATAACCTCTTCCCTGGTAACTAACATCTGCATCCACCTCATTCCTTGAAACCAGTATCTTCCCCAACCTAGGATGAGCTGACCAATGGCTCTGTCCCCTATTACTTGGGTACCCTACCCGTCCCTGCATCCATGATTTCCCCTCCTATTCCTTGGCAACTTATGCACTTTAAGGAAGGAGCCATTAATTCTCTGTCCCTTCCAGGGAATCATTCCAGCACTGTACAGAAGATCTGGCTGTTAGGAGTGTTAGGAAGTGTTAGGAAGATCTGAGCTGGCAGCCTCTCCATTTGCCCACTAGGGAGGCAGAGAGTAAACAGCTAGAGGGCCAGGACTGTAACGTTTCAAGGGCCACTTCCAGACTCACTTCTTCCACCCAGGATCCACCTACTAAAGGCTCCAAATTTTTTCAAACAGTACCACCAAGTGTTTGAATAGACAAAGAAAACAGCTACACTACCCAATCCCTTGAAAGAGTGAAAGAAACCCTTTTACCATACAAATGTTTTATATTTATGTTGCACCCTATTAAAAATCTATTAGGGGGCTGGAGAGATGACTCAGCCATTAAAGGCTAGGCTCACGACCAAAGCTATAAAAATCTGGGTTAGCTAATATATCAGCAATTGGCAGTACATTTTTTTAAAATGTACTCACATTGGTTTTAAAGTTGTGGACTGATGACAAGCATCATAATAATTGTTAAGAGGTTAAACACTGTTGTTTTCCAACCTCGTGCTACCACAAGAATGAAGTCATCATTTACCTACAAACTGACAAAGGTATTTATATAGCTGTGGTGTTAAAATCAAGGGGTTTGTTGTACTGAAAACTCAAATAAAACGTCAACTTCATTTCCAAATCTCAATCCCGATTTCCTGTAATGTTCTCAAGTAAAATAAGAAGTAAATTCTTTTATTTCTCTAGAAGTCATACAGCAGTTCTGTGAGGGTTGTTTTGGTGTTCATTTTTGTGTGTTGTATGTATGTATCTTTGTGGGTTTATAGGAGTTTGTATGTGGATGTGCCTACATGTGTGCACATGTGTGTAGAGGACAAGTGTTGATGGCTGGTATCTTCTGCAGTTTTTTGAGACAAAATCTTTAATTGAACCTGTCATCAATCTGTCTATACTGCTTGGCCACTACAATCTAGGAATCCTGTCTTGACCCGCATCCATATGACCAGCACTGAGCTTATAGGTGAACACAGCCTTATCTGACTTTACCATGGGAGTGGAAATCTGAAACAAGGCTTTTGTGCTATGTGGCAAATGCTCTACAGACTGAGCCACCTCCCCAATCTTTACTTAAATTTTACCTGACAAAAATTGAATATATATTTGACATGTAAGATGATGTTTTGAAATGCGTGTATCTAAAAAAATAACTCAATGGGCTAGAGAGATGGCTCAGTGGTTCAGTATTACTGTTTGTTTTTTCTCTTTTGGCTTTTCTGAGGGGCCTGCCACCCAGCTCCCAAATGAATTACACACACACACACACACACACACACACACACAGAGAGAGAGAGAGAGAGAGAGAGAGAGAGAGAAACATGCAGGCAGAACACCCATATACATAATATAAAGATTTAAGAAATAGCTCATTTGCCTTAGCCAATGTAGCAATTACTTCCCATACCTATCATTTTTGGTGTGTGGTAAGAACACTTATAATCTGTCTCCAGTCTTACGAAAGAAAGCATATGACCCAGTATTATTCACCAGTCATCAGAGATCTCTTGACCTTATTCATCCCAACTCAGACCAAATCCTTTGACCAATCCTGCCAAACCAGTCCCTAGTAACCAAGATTGCCACCCACCAGCAACCCAGCATCCAAGGTCTGTCACAGCTCAGGTAAACAGGTCCTGGTAAACAAGTCTTCAAATCACATTTGTGTTACCCAGAACCAATAAAAAGTAATCTTGTATGAGTTTTGCTTATTAAGTGTTTTGCATAAATGGATGCTGTCAATGTTTAAGCTTCACTAGTTTTGCTCTTCTTATGTAATTACGAAGCTCAGAAACACCTTACTGTTTTAATCATAGTTCTCCAGATAAACAGAACTAATAGGAATGTAATAGTTTGAATGAGAATGACTGTCATAGACTCATTCCAATATTTGAATATTAGGTCCCCAGTTGGTAGAACTGCTTGGAAAGGATTAAAAGGTGTGGCCTTGTCAAAGAAGGTGTGTCATTAGGGGTGGGCTTTAAGGTTTCAAAAGCCCACCTGCAATTCAGAGTACAAATTCTTGCCTACTGCTCCAGAGCCATGTCTGCCTATCTGCTGCCATTGTCCCTGCCATGACAGTCATGGACTCACTCTCTGAAACCATAGAGATGCCTCAATTAAATGATTTTTCTAGAAGTTGTCTTGGTCATGGTATCTCTTCACAGGAAAAAAAGAAAACTAAGACATCTGAATGTGTGTATTAGTGTATATAAATATATATATATACTAATATATGTAATATATAATATACATTTGTGTATGTATATTAGTAACAACAGCTGAATCACACCTGAGAAGCTGTGGACCCTCTGGTCCTTGAGGCTGCATACCTGAAAGGAAGAATAATATCACAATAGCTGTTTCTCAGT
Organism: Cricetulus griseus; assembly: GCF_003668045.3. Lineage (NCBI taxonomy): Eukaryota > Metazoa > Chordata > Mammalia > Rodentia > Cricetidae > Cricetulus > Cricetulus griseus. The sequence continues at coordinate 214,267,618 of NW_023276807.1, read as the reverse complement.
GATGGGGGAGGTGTCAGGGGGCAACAAAGGGTAGTTGTACATTCCACAAGGAGGGGTGTCTCAGTAGTCCTGATATGGCCCTTGAATCCTATAAGCTTCCGGGAAGTCCGTAGTCCCTAGTCCACGATGAAAGCCTGGAAATGCTGGTTCTGCTGTCAGTGAAGAAATCAACAGCAGTAACAGGGAAAGATCAACTTATTGACAAAAGCCAAGAAAAAATAGCACTCTTCTGATGTACTTTTTTTTTTTTAAATCTGCACATGTCTTAGTTACTTTACTATTTCTGAGACAAAACACCACTACCAAAAAACCCTTAGCAAATATTTAATTGAGCTTATAGTTTCCAGGAGTTAAGAGTCCATGACAGCAGAGCGAAGGAATGGCAGCAGAGTAGCCGGGAGCTCACATTTTGATCCACAAGCAAGAGAGAAACAGAGAGACAGAGACAGAGAAATAAGGAAACAGAGACAGAGCCTTAGACATGGCTCATGTCATTTGAAACCACAAAGACTATGCTCAGTGACACATCCTCCAATAAAGACATACCTCCCAATCCTTCCCAACAGTTCCACCAACTGGGAACCAAGCACTCAAACATATGATCCTATGGGAGGGGGCATTCTCATCCAAACTACCACATTCTACTCTCTGGTCTCCATTTGCTGGTGACCATATTTTAATGCAAAAAAAATGCATTTAGTCCAGCTTCAAAAGACTCGTAGCTAACTGCAGATTAAGTATTCAAACATTCCCATTAAAACCAGCACAAGACTGCTACTTCAAGAAGGTGTCATCCACATCTAGGGTAGATCTTCCCATGTAAGTCAAGGCAGTCAGGATAGTTCTTCAGGTGAGGCTCCCTACTTGGGTGACTTGGGTTTGTGGTAAGTTGACATTAAAATCAAGTGTAATACCTAAGCAGCTATAATGCTTTTCTACGGATGTGGCCAAGAAGATCAACATTTGTTATGCTCATGGAGTTCATTCTGAGTATGATTTCTTCCATTTCTCTTATTTATTATTTATGCACTCTACTTCACTAATATTCACCAAGGAGTGGTTAATAATAAAAGTATGTGACAAACTTATTTTAAATAGTCACATAGCAACAAGTATCACTAGTCCAGAATGACACCCAAGATGCATTTGAAAACACATAATTTGACACTGTCAAAAAATAATTTAGTTCAAACAGACTTATTTGGTTGGTTCTTATTTATGGTTCATAAACTGGGAAGCTTCCTTTGTACAGGGTTTGCTCTTATTAGGTAGCATTAGGGCAGTGTTAATGCCAGCTTACTGCTGTTAACGCCTTTTTTGATTAGAACCCAGGGTCTTATACCTGTTGAGAAAGCAAGCAGTCTACTGACAAGAGGTAGAACCTGTGGTGATGTACTATTTATGATTTATTAAAGCTTGTCTGAGGGTTCAGAAAGCAAAGCTAGCCACAAGACATAGATGCAGGCAATAGTGATACACCTTTAATCCCAGCAGCCATACTAGCTAGCCATTGAGCCAGGTGCTGGTGTCACACATCTTTAATCCTAGGACTCAAGAGACAAGCAGATGGATATTTGTTAGTTCAAGGCCACAGTGACCTATATAAAATTGATATAGTCCTAAAGAGAAACAGCTCACACAAAGATGATTTCAACACATGCCTTTAATTCCAGGATCTGAGAGGTATAAAAGTGTGGGATTACAGTATGAGGTTTGGTGGAGACAGGATTGCTCTAGCCATGCTGAGGAGAGAACAGTCCTTTCTCTGTTCTAGAGCCTGTATTAGAGGTAAGGGCTAATGGCTGACTGCTTTGCTTCTCTGATCTGCAGCTTGAAGCTTGAACCCCAATATCAGTTTTTGGGTCTTTTATTATTCATGTTACAAGAACCTGCTACTTTCTGTAGACAAAATCTAAAGCTTTGAGAAAAACCACTCTACACCAGGATCTGCCTACTTAAAAAGTGAATCTCCGTGGCATTCAGCACCAGTGGCCCCAGGCTGGTTTGTTATGAAGTGTTGGTGCCTACTGTAGGAGCTGAGTGCACACAATGACCATTCATCTATTTTGTTCAATCTGTCTTGGAGTATTAGAGATTTAAATTGATTATTTTTATTTTTTATTCTTCTCTCATAAATATATACTGACCACAACCTCTCTTACCTATAATCTTTCTAGTCCCCACCCCATCTCCTCTCACCCCCAGATCTACTCCTGTTTTCCTTCCGAAAAGAGCAGGCATCCCAGGGATATGAAGTGAGTAAGACATAACAAGATGCAGTAAGATTAGGCACAAACCCTCATATCAAGGCTGGACAAGACAACCCAGTGGAGGAAAAGGATCCCAAGGACAGGCAAAAGAGTAAGAAACACCCCTTCTTCCACTATTAGAAGTCCCCCCAAAATCCTAAGCTAAATGACCAAAACATGTATGTAGAGAACCTTCACATACCCATACAGGCTCCATGACTACTGCTTCATTGACTATGATTCTCAGACAAACTGCTAATAGTTCAAGTGTCAAGAGTTGATTGTCTGCCCAGGAAGAAAATGGTTAAGAGTGTGAATCTCCTGCTGAGAACCCCTTTTTAAATGCCCTTTCCTTATGATGAGATTGATGACTACCTTAAATGCCATCCTTGAGCCTTTATCCAGTAGCTGATGGAAGCAGAAGCAGAAACAGAGATCCACAGCTAAGCACTGGGCGGAATTCCTGCAGCCCAGTTGTAGAAAGGGAGAGAAGCAAAGGGGTCAAGACCATGTTGGGGAAACCCACAGAAACAGCTGATCTGAGCAAGTGGGAGCTCACTGACTCCAGACTGACAGCCGGGAAACCTGCATTAGACTGAACTAGGCCACCTGAACGTGGGTGTCAGTTGGGGGGCTTGGGCAGTCTATGGGGTCACTCACAGTGGAACTGGTATATGTTCCTTGAGCATGAATTAGCTTTTTGGAGCCCATTCTCTATGGAGGGATACTTTGCTCAGCCTAGATGCAGGGGGGAGGGCCTCAGTCCTGCCCAAAATGATGTGACAGACTTTGTTAATCCCCCAAGGGAAGCCTCACCTTCTCTGAGGAGTAGATGGAGGGTGGGATGGGGAGATGGTGGGAGGAGTGGGGGAACAGGAGGGAGAGGGAACTGGGATTGGTATGTAATATAAGATTGTTTTAAAAATAAAAAAAGGAAAAATTAAAATAATAAACCATGAACCACAAAAAAAAAAAAAAAAGATTAGTTTGGAGAGATTATGGAGAAGCTTTTCTTTCTGTTCAGGTGTAAAGCAAAGGGGCCTGCAATGAATGAGGCAGAACCTATCATTAAACTTTATCTTAGGCTGAGAATATAATTTAACTTCACCAGGTGCCCATGAGTTTTGCCCCAAGAGACATAATTAAATGGGCCAGAACACCTCTTCCACTTCTCAGAAAGTGATCAGGAAGAGAAGAGCTGTATTACAAGGCTGAAGCCACCCTCCTACTGTTATTTGTCTCCAGGCACTGAAAACATTATCTGGCATAAAGAGTATTCAGATGGTTATGGGCAGGGCCTCTTTGCAGGTACAGGCTGAAAGCTTTTATATACATGAGGGCAGAGAATATTACTGTTGATTTAATGTGTGATTAAAAATGAGAAAAACTGGCCTGGTTTTCTTCTCTTCATTGCTTGAAACTTGCACTCCATTTTAAAGAAAGGTTGGTAGGCCTTAGCCCATGGAAATGTCATGCGGAGTCAGAGCTGTAGCTCCACCAGACAAGACCCAGTGTGGCTGAGAGGCCTCCTTTGGCTTCTTCTAAGGAAGCTGTTCTCAATCTTTGATGTTCGTGAGCATCAGAAAACACATGTTTCCTATGGTCTTAGGAACTGAGGCACTGCTCAGTAGCAAAATTAGTTATTAAGTACAGACAAAAATAAATTTATGGTTGGGGGTTCCTAAGACTACCCCAAGTATGTGTTTTCCAACAGTCACGATCCACAGGTTGAGAACTGTTGCAAGGCTTTGGAACTCTTGAGCTGTTTGTAGTCTTTGAAAGTGGATAAGGATGGTCACGTTTATCTGGAGTTTTCAGAAGCTTCCCCAAGTCTATGGGACTGTCTCTTGCAAGTGGAGAAAGTCAGGGAATGGTACCAAGGGTCAGTGTCTGGTGACAACAAAGGAGTGGGGACAGAAGTTGAGAGGAGGGAGGGAGAAGAAAACGGAGGAAAGAGAGTGTCTTGAAAGAGCAGTTGAAGTCTAGACAAAAGTGAAAAGCCATGCAGATACATTTTGAAAAGGAAAAGGTAGTTGTCAAATACAGGATGAGAAAAAACTAAGATCAGGTAAGAACAGGCTAGTTGTCAGTGAGGGATGGCTGTTTTCAAGGTCTCTGTCATCACTCAGGTGACAAGACACCACAGACTGTCTTGAACACAGGCTTATATTCTCTTAAGGTGGAGGCAGACAAGTCTAAACTCAAGGTTCCAGCAGGTAAAATGTCAGGGGAGGGCTCTCACTTGACTTGCAACTGAGTGCCATCTTGTCTTGCCCTGCCTTCTTACGGTAGAGAGAAAAATTTTGGAAAAATGTATCACTCAGTAAAGGTACTTGTCACCATGCCTGATGACTTGAATTTTAATCTCTGGAATGCACATAGTGGAATGAGAGAACAGACAGGGGCAAGTTGTCTTCCCACTTCTAAATACACACATTACACACTCAATTACATACATATACTCAAGCACACACACACTCAATCACAACAAAATATTAAAAATATTTAATAAAAACCATGAAGCCTAAATCTAGCAGTTCTGCAAATAAAGATTGAGTGACAAAATTCACTAATGTAGAAAACATAATATTGAAGTGGAATCTTCATCTAGGAGCAAACATCAGTATCCCAAGTCATTATAGGCCATACAGTGTAAATGCATGTTACATATAATTGAATGCAGGGTAGTTTTGTGGATTCTATATAATCTAAGAAAACCATTGCAAGAAGTTTTACAAACAGGAAGGATAAGGGCAGGCTAATAATGAAGAAAAGTAAATTAATATAAAATGTTCAATTAAGACCACGGTGTTAGGAAATATGTTTGATATTAACAGGAATACAGAACAGGGGCAACAAACAGGAAAGAGTAAGGAACATTAGATACTGTTCCAACTAGTATCCACGATTACCTTAGATGGTATTCTTGAAAGTCATCAAAGAAAAGACAGATGGCCAAAGTTGAACAACAGGCCCCATCTACATGTTGTATATGAGATTCCCAGTTTAAATATAACCACATGTATGTAATTAAAATTAAAGGATGGGTCTGCCTGTCTATGGCAGTTCCATTCTGGGAGGGCAATGTTCTCCTTGTGTGTTAAAATAGACAGAATATCCTGTTTGATGACTCAGTTGTCCTTTTCTTTCTGAGGCAGTGATTGTGGAAGTTGACCTTTCTTTTTCATCCCATTGACCATGAGTGCAGTAGGAAGTAGAAATAGCCATGAATACATGTACTGCTGCATTAACCACTAAAAAAAAAAAAAGTGACTTAACAAAATTGTTCTATGAGGAGGTATTTTCTAGCCATACCCCCTCCTGTTTAGTTAAAACTCTATCAGATCATTTTATTATAGTGGAAGTATGTGTATTATATTCTTGTACATAAAATAAAGTGTGATATTTGTTTACTTTATAGAAAAATTATTTAATGGGGCTTAGAGTTCAGGGGGCTAGAGTTCATGAGCATCATGGCAGGAAGCATGGTAATAGGCAAGCAGACATGGTAATGCAGTAGCAGCCTAGAGCTTACATCTGATCCACAGTCACCAGGAAGAGAAGGGGAGATAACTGAAATGGCACAGGCCTTTTGAAACTTCAAAGCCTGCTTCCTAGGGACACACTGCCTCCAAAGAGGACACACCTCCTAATCCTTCTCAAACAGTTCCTCTACTTGGGAAACACTATTCAAACATATGAGGCTATTGAGCATGTTGTACAAATCATCACATTCCATTCCCTAGCCATCATAGGCATATGACCACATCAATGCAAAAGGCATTTAGACCAACTACAAAAGTACCCATATTCTTTCAGTCTCAACAGTTTAGAAGTCTGTTCTGAGAATCAAGGCAATCTCTTAACTGTAACTCCATATAAAAATCAAAGACCAATTATATACCTCCAACTCACAATGTTGCAGATTATACTGTACCATTTAAAAGGGAGGAAAAGGAGCATAGTAAGAAAATACTGGGCTAAATCAAGGCTGAAAATCAGGAGGGCAAACTCCAAAATTTAATGCCTGCTGTGGAAGGGCTTAGATGGCTCTATGCTTCCAGCTGTAATGACTGCAACACACATCTCCCCTGTGCAGGTTTCACTCCTGGTGTGCAGCACTCTTTGGCAGCTATCCTTCAGCTCTGTCATCTCTAACATCTTAGGGTCTCCAACACAATCCAAGCTCCACTTTTATGGCTTCATGTTGACAAAAGCTTTCTTGTCCCGCCAGGTCCCGCCACCCTTCTCAGCCTCAAATAAACACACAGATGCTATATTAATTATGAAACTGTTAGCTGATGACTAAGGCTTCTTATTGGCTAGCTCTGTTTTAGTTATTAACCCATTTCTATTAATCTAAGTATTTCCATGTGGTCTTATCTTATGGGAGAAGGGTCCAGACCTCTTACTCCTTTGTGGTCTACATGGAGACTCCTGGTGGGCTCCCCTGCCTACCTTTCCCAGAATTCTCCTCATCTCCTAGCCCTGCCTATCTTCTTGTCTCTATTGGTTATAGGCCAAACAGTGTTATATTCATCAACCAATAAAAGAAATGTATATACAGAAGGACATCCCCCATCAGCTTCATGAAATGGCCTCTCAGGATCTCAATGCAGGGACTCCTCATCTACATGCCAGGGCACAGCAGCTATTCTTAAACGTGGATGAAGATTCCACAAACCCTTTATTTATGTATCCCTCATGACTGTAAAGCCAGAACCAGGTTGCCAATGCTGTTAAGTTCTGCTGCCTGCTTGGGATGGAAGCTGACCCTTTCCTTCAATCCCATTTCATAAGCTTTGATTTGTTGTTGCTTTCTAGGAACAGATAATTCCGTGGTCCTTTTCATTTCACATATTGCAGGATTAGCTGGATGGGGACCCACCCTGAAGGCAACACTCTCTTTATTCCATTTCTGTTCATTTCTTTCAGCACAAGACTTAGCTTAACATTGAATATCTTGGTGCTCTTTTTTCTTAAACAACACATTTATTTCTTTTTTGCCCCACCTGTTCTTTTTTGCTATATACCTACATAAGAGTAAACACTAATAACCCCATGTCACAGTCAATAGTAGCATGTCTTATAAACTCCTCTACCAAAGAAATGAGTCCAAAGCTCTTCAATGTAGCATCAGGCAGATTCTTAGGACAAAGGTAGATAGTGGCCACATTCTTTGCCAAACTATTGTAAGAATAGTTTCTAGCAAGTTGCAAATATTGTTTTCCTATGAAACTCCTTGAGCTGGGGCTCCACGGTCCACACTGCTCTTGGTAATATTGTCTTCCAAGATCCTATTAGGATGCACTATTAAGCCCTGATTACAATGTTTAATCTCTTCTCTAGTCTAAAGTGCCAGTCTTCTCATTGCTCCAAACCCAGCATGATCAGGCCTGTCACAGTAAGACCAGAGCTCTCTGGTACTACATCTGTCCAAGTTACTGGGAGGAGACACGATGACCAAGGTGACCAAGCCCATGAAAGAGTTTAATGGACTTAAACAGTTGCAGAGATTGAGTCCATGGCCATCATGATGGGTAGCATGGCAGCAGGCAGGCCAGCAGGATGCTGGGGCAGTACCTAAGAGCTTACATCTGATGCATTGGCATGAGGCAATGAGGCAGAGAGAGAAGTATGGTTTGAAAAGGGACACACACACACACACACACACACACACTCACACACGTGCACGGGGGGGGGGGAGGCTGCCTCATGACCCAGGCATGTGGACCTAGCCCATGTGAATGCCTAGTCTCCACCAATGAAAGGAAAGCATTATCCGATAGCAAAGACTAATGTGACAGCTTCACTGCTCAGTGCTGTTTGCCATGGTTGCTCTTACATCTAGACCATGAGCCCGTTTCCCTGGGAGGTGATGCTGACTGATGTACTGGAGCAGAGGGAGGGTGTGCCCACTTCACAATAGACATTCTGTCATGGAATGAGGTGAGAACTGACCTGTGACATAAGTGTCACAGCTGGTCAAGCCAAGCTCAGTCACTAGCTGCCAATAGTCAAGTAAGGGCTATACAGGGTGATGGGAAGATGAGAAGAAAGCATCCAAGAATGTTGGGAAGTCTACGCAATCCTCTCCCTACTCAGACTCCCCAGCCCTCTGTTTATTCAGCCGGCATTCACCTCTTTCCATCTCAGCCGCCTGCCCCTCAGCCTGCTCTCCATATCAGTCCTCTGTCTGTTTTCTGCCCTACCTATTTCCCTCCTCTAAAGAACACTTCCTACTTCCCCATCTTTATGATCACTTTGCCTAGCTCCTCCTGTTTAACCAAACTTTCCTCTAAGCACCCCACTCTCTTCCAACCCTCTTCCTATTTGTCTACCCTCATGACTACCTCTCCCAAAAGATCGCCGCTGGAGAGTTGTCTAGTCTCTCTTTCCCATCAGGAAGCTGACTACCCTCAGCCAGACTGGGTAAATCTAAAACCTTACACAAGGGGTCCTTGCAGATGGTTCACTTCAGAAATGCCAAGATTGTTTACCTAGCAGTCCAGCATGGTAAACACAGGGAAAGCAGAATGATGTAGCCTGCTGACAGCCTGGATGTCATCTCCCCTGATTTCTGTATTGGCTTCTTCTCTCACTGAATTTGGCTGTAACTGAGAAACTTCCTAGAGGATTTAGAGAAATCAGATCCTAAGAAGGACTCTTCAGAGGGATCCACACATGGTTTCTGAATGTCTTTCAGGATATCCTCCAGGAGTTGAGGAAGAATTCTCCAGACACAGAGCCTAGAACTGGAGGATACAGATGGGACCCCACACCCTTGGTAAGCATGGCTTCATGAGCATCAGGAAGCTCAGTGGTGCTCCAGGTGACAACTAAGAGGAGCAGTGGCCAGCCTGGCCTGAGTCAGGGTTCTGGGTTCAGCTTAGGCTCCATTGGAAGTATAATCTTAAACCATTTAGTGACTCAGTTTCCTTGCCATGAAATGGAGATAGTGTAGAGTAAGTCCTTTTGATACTGGTCAATGATATAGCGACAAGTGCTAACAATTGTGCAAGGACATCAATAAATGCTTAGAATATTTCACAATCGAGAAAAGGAAAGGACAGGCAATAAAGGAGTAAAGCATTCAACCAGTGCGCATGTGCTCTTTCCCTGCCTACCTTTCCCAGAATTCTCCTCGTCTCCTAGTCCCACCTATCTCCCTGCCTCTACTGGCTATTGGCCAAACAGTGTTTTATTCACCAACCAATAATATAAACATATATACAGAAGGACATCCCCCATCAAGGAAGTCTGTACAATGTATTTTTGGTTTCAGAAATAGTTGCACTCTCTTCCTAGAACCTTCTGATAGGTCAAAGTGGTGAGAATGCAGGAGCTCTCAAGCCAAAGGTACAGTCATTTCCATGAAGGATTAAACACAGAAGCGTAATCAGAGAAGAAAAGTCTAGCCATTGTTATAAAACACACAGCCAGCACCTCTTGCTTCTCTGCTGCTGCAACCTATCTACAGTCTCCAAGAGGAGATGAATATGGTCAAAAGGCTGATTCTATTCTTAAACTTCATGAAGCATGTACTTCTCATAATCTGGAGAACCTTCTAGATCCATAGCTTTTCAATAGTAACAAGTTCAGTTAGTGACTTGTACAAGTCTCCCGGTCAATGACGTTTATTATGTCTCAGGCTAGAACTCAAAAGGCCATCACATCTTCCACAGCCATGTCTTACAGCCCTGTGGCAGAGTCTTCCTCCTTTTAAAAGGGAGATGCCTATGTGAAAAGGCAGCCGTCTCCTCCTGAGCTACCTCCTCTACAGTGGGATGTTGTTGAGTTGGGTGAGGAGTCCTAAGCAAGACTCTGCACAGGCTTGGCTTGTGCGTGGCTGGCCAGTGTGTCCACATGCCAAGGTATTCCCGGAATAGGTCTTTAGAAGGCTTAGTTTTTTCTGAGTGTGGAAAGCTGGATACCAGCCAGAACACCTTCCCCCAAGAGGCACAGACTCAGTCAGGTGCAAGATCAAATGCTCTTCTTTCTTTTCCCAGTCTCTCTTCATCCTTCACAAGAAGTTCTTTAATATCAATTTTAATATTCCACAATTGCAGAACAG